>NC_058135.1:115304987-115316267 GCF_016433145.1 Gracilinanus agilis | reverse complement strand
CTTCCTTCCTTCCTTCCTTCCTTCCTTCCTTCCTTCCTTCCTTCCTTCCTTCCTTCCTTCCTTCCTTCCTGACTTTAGATGGGTCCTAGTTCTAATCCTTTCAGGGAGTTAATTTGATTCTTAGCCATAATCCAGTTCCGTAAGAAAGACTTTAACGTTCATCCTATTCACTTACTTAATGGTAAAAATACAAAAAGTAAATGCCTTTTCCTAATAATTTCAGTTGGGGGAGGTTTTCATTCAGATGAATGAAATTTTTAATAGGCTTCCACATATGTAATAAGGAGTCCTTAGTGAAAATGAGTTCCTTTGTCTCTGCATTAGGGACCCCAAAGTTGTGCTAGACAGCTCCATTAATACTAACATTTATATAGCACTTACCATGCGACAAGCACTGTGTTAAGTATTTTACAATTGCTGTCTCATTTGTTTCTCACAACTCTGGGAAGTCGAAGAGAAAATCTTCCCCATTTTGCAGATGAGGAAATTGAAATTAAATGAGTTGGCCAGTCACACATTGAGTATCTGAGATCAGATATGAACTCCTGATTCTAGGCTAGGTGCCGTCTTATGGACCAAGGCAATTCCTTGCCCTTGTTTCTCGGAGATAATACTGTACCCATCTACTTCTCAGGTCTATTGCGAGGAAAATGCAATATAACCTAGAAAGTGCTATAGGTCTGTGAATTATTATTATTATTATTCAGTCTAATTCCCTCAACTCTGTTCCCAGAGTAGACATCAAGCAGTAGATATTGTCATTCCTCTGCAAGTGCCCAGGTTCTTGTCAGAAATAGTACAAGGCACGTTGTTATATAGTCAAACTAGAAAGATCTGAGGCTGATATTGAGATGGAAATGAAAAGGGAGAAAATGAAGAAAAACAAATACTTTTTCATCCTGGTTGTTTTTTTTTTTTTTGGGGGGGGGGAGACCCTTACCTTTTGTGTTAGGAGTATTCCTTTTAAGATAGATGAGTAGCAAGGACTAGGCAATGGAGGTTAAGTGACTTGCTGAGGGTCACACAGCTAGGAAGTGTCTGAGGCCATAATTGAATCCAGGACCTCCCTCTCCAGGTCTAGCTCCCCAAATCCACTGAGCCACTTAGCTGCCCCTTCCCTCTAGTTTTAGAGTATTTTTTTTCCCATCCTTTAGAGCTTTAGAGTACAATAATAAAGGTCAAACCAATGATTTGACTGATAAAGGGAACTTTTTCTAATAATACAAATCAGCACCTTCTCTGAAATGGAAAAAGCTGTCCAGATCACAGAGATTAAGTGTCTTGTCCAGATAGCCTGCATATGCCAAAGGTGGAACTTGTCAGTCAAGGCTTTCCAGTTCTGAGGCCAGCTCTCTTTTCATTCTGGCAGACTCTAAACTCCTTTGAAAAAGAGAGTCCAATTTAGCTCTGAGCATGCTACATGTTTTCTTGATTTTTTCCTGCAGGGAAGAACCCAGATTCCAAGTTCCCTTTCAACTACTAACCTCTCTCATGGACATCGATACCCTCATGACCAAGTGGAGATGTAAGTTCCTTTTTTTTTTTTTTAAAGTCGTTATGTTCCCATTTCTTGTAGGATCCTGCAGTACCCCATCCCTACTGACTGCACTGGCATATTGGTTCATACTTCTTTAGGTGGTGGAGGGAGAGAAATCATTTCCCCCAAACAAAGGAAGTATGCCGATTTGCAAGTGTGTGTAATGTGAAATGTGCTCCCATTTATGCTAAGACAGACACCTTAGATGATTTGTGATCTCTTTGGCAGACTTGCAATTTGTTTGTTTGTTTATTTCTAAAAATTCTTATTTTTTATTCTATTTTTTTTCAGTTTTTATTGTCATGCAAAATCCACTTCCATATTGGTCACTGTTGTAAGAGCAAATTCATATATAACCAAAGCCCTAAAATAAAGCCATAAATACACTGATGTGAAATTCTAAAATGTCTTAACTTTCATCTTAGAACTAATACTATGTATTATTTCCAAAGTAGAACAGTGGAAGGGCTAGGCAATAGGGGTTAAGTGACTTGCCCAAGGTCACATGGCTAGGAAGCATCTAAAGTCCAGATCTGAACTCATGTCCTCTCATCTCTGAGCCTGACTTTCAATCCTTTGAGCCACCAAACTGCCCCCTAGACTCGTAATTTTAAAAATAATTTATTTTAAACATAAAAAAAATCGAGTTCTCAAATATTCTCCTTCCCTCCAGCCCTTTCTCCACCCATTGAGAAGGCAAGCAATATGAAATTAATACATGTGAAGTCATGTAAAACATGTTTCCATATTAGCGATGTCACAAACAAGCAAGAAAAGTAAAGAAAAAAGTGACAAAATTAGACTTTAATTAGCACTCAGTGTTCATTGGTTCTCTCTCTGGAGGTAGATAGATAGCATTTTTCCTCTTGGCTAGTCTGAAATTAAACCTTCACCAAGTTTTTGCTTTTCCAAATTACTGCCACTAATAGTAATGGAAGTCTGCATTGACCTCTGATTGTGTTTGATAATCACAGATAATCACGTGTGCATGGTGCACAGAATGCTTGGAAGCAAAGCTGGCACTGGAGGTTCCTCGGGTTACCAGTATTTGCGCTCAACGGTGAGGTAAGCCTGCCAGGAAATTCACTTCCTATTGAATATTGATTAATATTACTTTTAAAAAATTAATTAGCAATTGAATAATGATTAACACACACCTGCTCCTTCTCCAGTGATAAGTTTTTCCAAGACGGTCATAATATCTTTCGTGTTTAAGCCTGACGGGTTACCACAGTTTTATAAGCCATTAGAGAATCTTTTGCCAAAAATAAAACTAAGCAAAACAATAACAAAAACCAAGCAACGGAAATTGATGATTTGGGGTCTTTGATGAGAGAAGACACGCTGCTAACTGATAAATGGTCTTCCTTAGATATCCAGAGGGTTGTTGTAATTCACTTTGATTCAATTTGATAAGCATTTACTCAGTGTTTTGTGATATGCTAACCATGATTCTGTGGTTTGAGGAAGGGGAGAAAAAGCATTGGCCGACCCTGGGAATATGAAAGACTTTATTAGATATTTTACTCATCCTGGCTGAACACTGCCATCACAGGGATTCATTCATAGATTTGGAAAAGGGAGGCCAAAATCATCATCAAGCTAGCAAAGAGAAGGTTCCTCATTCCTCTGAAGAACAGCATTTTTATTCTGAAAAACCAACAAAAGAAAATGCCCTTTGTCTTCTTTTTATACATATCACATTGCCTTCAGAACTGTAAAATGGAAAATATTGACTAGACTTGGCATCTTATCAATATAGGGAACTTCCTTTACCAATGTAGATTGGCTCCAGCACTGAAATTTACATTCCTATAAGGTTGCCTGGGACCCAGAAATTAGATGACTTGCTCGAAAGTTAATGCAACCATTATTCACCAGAATCAAGATGGAAACCAAAGTTTCCCAGACTGAGGTCTGCACTTTATCCCTCATGCCAGGCTGATTCAAGGTGTGTTAATCGCCTCTCAGTTATTCCAAAGAACAAGGTGGCATTGAGAGGCGATGTAGGGGAGAGAAAAGAGTTCTCTTTTTTCGGAGACAAGAAACAGGTTTAAATCCTGTCTTAAATTTATCCCTTCAAAACTTAAGCTTCTTCATCTATCAAATGGAGGGGGTAAACCTTCCCTGACAGGGTGAATTAAGGAAAGCACTCCCTTAAACCTTAAAGAGCAATGTAAATGTTAATTCTTCTGTTCAGTGGAGATTCTGAGTCAAATTGATCTTCCTCAAACATGGCGTAATGTATCACTCCTCTCCCCCTGCTCCACTGAGCAACTCTGTGGTTCCTCCTTGTCTCTGGGAAGAGAGAGAAATTCTTTGGCTTGCCTTTTCAAGTCTTCAATAACTTGACACTTTGCTATCTTTCTAGTCTTCTTAACACTTTATATACCTCCCACCCTCAACAAACTCTGTGATTCAGTGATGCCTGGAATATTCTCCCTCCATATCTCCATCTCCTAGTCTCCTTACCTTACTTCAAGTCTCACCTAAAGTTTTACTTTCTTCTGTAAAAAAGTGTTTCACAATTCTTTTTAATTTTTTTTTTTTTTTACTTTTTAAACTCTTATCTTCTGCCTTAGAATAAATACTAAACATTGGCTCTAAGGCAGAAGAGAGGCAAGGGTTAGGCATCTGAGGTTAAGTGACTTACCCACAGTCACAAGGTTAGGAATTGTCTGAGGCCAGATTTGAACCCAAGACCTCGTTTCCAGACCTGCCTCTCTGTTCACTAAGCCACCTAGCTGTCCCTCTCCTTAATCTTAATGCTTTTTTTTTTCTGTTGCTTATCTCCACTTTATCCTGTTTATATTTTATTTGTATGTAGTTGTTTGCATGGTACCTCCTTGAGAGTAGGAACTGTTGTCTTTTGCCTTTCTTTGAATCTCCAGCTCTTAGTATAGTATCTGGCACATAAGAGGTGATCAATAGTTACTTTTTTTTTTTTTTAAACCTTTACCTTCCATCTCGGAGTCAATATTGTGTATTGGCTCCAAGGTAGAAGAGTGGTAAGGGTAGGCAATGAGGGTCAAGTGACTTGCCCAGGGTCACACAGCTGGGAAGTGTCTTAGGCCAGATTTGAACCTAGGACCTCCCGTCTCTAGGCCTGGCTGTCAATCCACTGAGTGGATCGAGCTGCCCTCATCAATAGTTACTTTTTGATGGAACAACAGACAAAATATCCCAAAGACATCTATCTTAGTCATTTTGAAACATCCCTTCTCAGTCTTTCATCAGAATGGCTAGTAAGCTCTTAAATGCAGAATTGCAGTCACTCAGAAGAAACGTGAGATTGTCAAATTTAGAGATGTTCCCATCCCAAATGTTCATATGGGCTATTTGTACCCGACTTGTGTCTTGGAAGTCTTCCTGACTTAGTTCAGCACTCTTTTTGCTTGACCACTAAGTAGCTCCAGCTAATATTCAAAGGGTGGAACGTACTAAATCAGAGTAGAACTTAAATAATATCCTATTAAAACACAGGCTTCCAGGTAGGTTGGGGGAATGACTCTTTGCAAAGTTGAAATTGTTTTACAAATGCCAGGCAATGTTAAAGTGGTGTCTCTTTTTTGTATTTGTAGCATTTATTTGATACCTATCATCAAAATAATTATTCTTTGTCAAATATTTTCTAAGGAGGTACTGAGAGGCATTGTAGGGTACTGGAAAAAAAAATTTGCCTAAGAGACAGAAAGACCAGGATTTGAATTTTGCCTTTGAAAGACACTGGTTAAGTCATCCTGAGCAAGTCACTTATCCTGATAATGTCCTAGGCAATTCTCCAACAATATAAATTGGGAAAAAGGTGTGGACTTGCTTTGTTCAAGGGAAATTCCTAGACCAGTGGTGTTAAATTCTATTCTGTAGGCTGAATATTGACTTAGAAGACTACAAATTAATACTATCCAGACTGTGGTGTATTTTTATTTATCCTTTAAAAAGTTTCTGGTTACATTTTAATTTGATTCGTCTTTTGCGGATTTCTTGCACCCACCAGTTTGACTCTTGCCTTATAGCAATGAAATCCTAAGTCTAGTCCCTGTATCTAATCACCGTGTACAAGAATCATTCTATCAATTGTTTCACCACATCTTAAAGGAAGAGACCCAGAGAAGCCTTATGTTCTGAATTATTCGTTATCTCATTATCTTAATCACTGAGCAGTCAAAAACAGGAAAGGTTTGAGCAAATATTCTGAAAGTTTTCTAAACACAAATCATCTTGACAATCATGGGAAGTTGTGGCCATAAAGACTTAAGATTTCGCTTAAAACTGGTATTTGGAGTGAAAATTTTTATTACTCTTTCTTATTGGTTTGCAGTATAATCATAGATGTTTTCAAGTGTAAAACACTTTAATTCTGATTCCAAAAATCTGTGTTTATGTGCTTTCAGTGA
This sequence comes from Gracilinanus agilis, assembly GCF_016433145.1. NCBI lineage: Eukaryota > Metazoa > Chordata > Mammalia > Didelphimorphia > Didelphidae > Gracilinanus > Gracilinanus agilis. The sequence goes on along the minus strand of NC_058135.1, from coordinate 115,310,333 downwards.
CAGGTACAAAGTATTCGTAGATCTGTTTAATCTCTCGACATACCTGGTGCCCCGACACTGGATACCCAAGATGAATCCGATCATTCACAAATTCCTTTACATGGCTGAATACTGTGACAGCTCTTACTTCAGCAGTGACGATTCGGAGGATTAATGCCAACTGTGAGGAACGCACGAGAACACACTGGATAGTCAGGCCGTCTCATGAGATTGTGTGAATTGTCAGGAATGTGTTAATGGTCCTCTTGTGCTTGATGATATGATTTAAACACTTCGATGCAACATCCAAAGTCTCCTGATGAATATCTTCATCCCAAAATGAGGGCACTGGATTAGGTGGTCAACCACTAAGATCCTTCCCAGCTCTTAATCTTTGACCCTGTGATCCAAGGTGAATACTCTGGGGAAATATTTGAGTTTTGTGATGATTTAATGAAGATGACTACAAATTTAGAACTATTGGATCTCAGAAAATAGCCAGTCCATCATACTCATTTTGAAGATTAAGAAACTGAAGTCTACAAAGGTTGTGATGTGCTTGAAACCACACAACTAAGCAGCAGAAGTAAAATTCGAACTCAGGATCCAAATCCAACACTGTTTTTATCTATTATGAGATCATGGCAAAGTCAGCTAATTTTTTTTTAATATTTACCTTCCATCTTAGAAGCAATACTGTGTATTGGTTCTAAGGCAGAAGAGCACTAAGGGTAGGCAATGAAAATTAAATGACTTGTCCAGGATTACGTAGATAGGAAATGTTTGAGCTCAGATTTGACCCCAGGACCTCCTATCTCTTTATCCACTGACCTGACTGCTACTGCTCAGCTAAAATTTTAACATTGTAATGCATGCAAATATATGAAAGATCTGTGATTTCATCAGGATACAGCATTGCTGGTATGGAAACTCCCTCCACCAAGAGAGATTACCACCTGTTTATGACTTAATAAATGATTACCCAGGGATTTTTTTTTCAATGTCAAAAAGGATTCAAATGGTACATAATGCTTATTATAGTGTAAATATTTTATCATTTTATCATTACATTATCATGATATCTTTTTATAGATTTGAAAACTTCCAGAATGATTTCAAATAATGTTTCTATCTTTGTAATGCATCTGATTCTGCATAAATACAAAGTCCCAGAGCCGAACATAATAAAAATAATAAAACAATTCACTCTTTCCTCTGCATTCTTGGGGAGAATAATGCTTATGAAAAGGGACATGCTAGGCATATTATACCAGAAATAGAAATCCTTTTATTATCTCATGCGCTGCCAAGTTATCGGACTAGATCAGTAAACTTACTCCCATAGGAATGTTATGTAACATCATCAAGGGAATATGACAAAATGTTCAGCAACCCTGACCCACGATGATAACCTTTAGGTTTAGAAGGTAAATATAGATAAATAGCTAATGCTCATGCTTAATCAACATGTTCTTTCTCCCAAAGTATACAGTTCTTTCTGTCATTTATTTATTTATTTTTTGTCATGTAGATGCAAATCCATTAGGACCCAGATTTCTAGCCTCTGGGGCCTCATGGAAACTTGGAAGGAGAGGGTTATTCTAAAAGGTCCTTGTATTCAGACATATCTGATCAAATAACATGCTTTATAGATATGTATTTGCTATTTTTCAAATGTATATTGATACTGTTATGAATAATAAAAACAAATTTATAATAGCTTTTTGTCATAGGTGTTCTTAATATTTTATTTTTTCTCCAATTACATGAAAATGATTTTTAACATTCTTTTTTTTCATAATCTTTACCTTCTGTCTTAGAACCAATACTAAGTTAGAGGTAGGCAATGGGGGTTAAGAGACTTGCCCAAAGTCACACAGCAAGGGAGTATCTGAGGACAGATTTGAGCCCAGGACTTCCCCTCTCCAGGCCTGGCTCTCTATCTGCTGAGCCTCCTAGATACCCCAAAATTCACTTTTTAAAATTTCAAGTTCCAAATTCTCTCCCTCCCTCCCTTCTCTTCCCACCCCAAGACAGTAAGCAATTTGATATAAATTATACATGTGTAATTCCTGTCACATATTTTCTAAATCAAAAGACAAAAAAAACCACCATTATCACACAGGAGCTTATGTAAATTTGTGATATTAAAAAGAGTTCCTTCTAACTGAAAAGATTGGAGTCTCCAATATAAGGACACATAATAAAATGCCATTAGTTCTTTGTGACTCCTAACCACTAAGAAATCTAATTTTTAAAAAGCAATAGAATTGAGGTCAAAATCATCTTTCTAGTTACTCACGTGTTTAACCACAGAGTCATCCACACTCTCCCTTACGTCACATATTCAATCAATTTTGTTGATTTTAATTCCATAACACTTCTTAATCCAAATAGTCTGGATTGGACCCTCTCACTTGGACCATCAAAACAGCCTCCTATTTGGTCTGTGTTCTCCCTTCTCTAATCTATTCCTCCCTCTAATTGCCAAAGTGATATTTCAAAAGCCCAGTTGTGGCCATTTCACTCTGCTACCCAAGACACTTCAGTGACTTACAAACACCTCTGGCATCGATATAAACATCTCTCTTTGGCACTTAAAGCAATGTATGAACAGCCCTAAGATTTCCTTTCCAGAATTATTAGACATTGATCTTTTTCATGCAATCTATGAAACGAGTCTTCCTGCTGTTTCTCCCAAAACACACTATTTTCTAGCCTTTGTACGAGTCATCTGCCATTGCTGGAGTATATTCCTCCTTACCCGTGTCCTGGAATCTTTCAAAGTGTCGCTTAAAATTCATCCTCTATGTAGTTTTTCCTAGTTACTCTGTTCAATTGCTAGTTTCTTCTCCTAAATAAATAATTTTTAAATTTATTTTGTGTGTCTCTTGGCCAGGTATGGAGACTTGACTCATGCCCAGATTGCTTAACACAGAGGTATCCTGATGTCCTAGTACCCCTACCATGTGAGTGCAAGAAGCTTTCTTTGACTAGCTATGTGGCCAAACAGGCTGCATCTTTAAAATTAGCCAGCCCATGCCAAACTCTCCTCTTATAAACCACTGGAATGGTTTGCCATCTCCTCCTCTGCTAAAGGCAGAGGGCAAAGATCACAGCTTACATTCAGTGAGGGTACCTTGAACTGAACTTGGTTGGATGATTCCTTCCTCCCCTCTCTTTTAGCCCAGCTCTGAAAAGTGAGCCCAGGAACATTTCGTTCTGTTTGTTTTCATTTGCCATTTTGGTTTTAGGTATCAGCAGAACTCCCCACGGACCTTGGGAATTTGAGACATGGCAACCATGGAGCCAAGATGGCAGGTGAGATGACACAGCCTGCTGACCTGGTAGAGAAGCCCTGAGACACCAGGGGGTTTGAGAATCAAGCCCTACATGCAAGTTTTGCACCTGAAACTTTTATAGGAACTAAGCTAAACTTGGAATGTAATCCTGTTCCCCTTCAGAAGACACTAAGGTGAAACAAGGAAAAAAGGGGATGAAGTTCTACTTTTGGGGAGTAAGTGTCTATTTGTGACTATACCTTTGTATCTCTTTGTAAAAGCACATGTGGCTGTTAAGTGGTTAAATGGACCTGTGGTGCAGGGGACCACACTTGCGGGAATACCACTGGGGGGTTGGGGCTATTGGCAGAGAGCTCAAACCCACCCCAATCCCCTGGGAGAAGGGTGAAATATATCTGAACTTCAAGCAATGGTGACCAGTGCTCTTTCTAGGGTTGTATCCCTCCTCCCTTCTCCCACTTTCAGGGTTTTTCCTCTAGGGGATGATCATGCCCACGGTCAAGGTACCCTATGGGTCCAACTGAGATAAAGAATTTATCAAGCACAGGAATTATACGAACACAACTACAAAACACTTTCCAAACAATTAAAACTAGATCTAAACAATTGGAAAAACATTGATTGCTCATGGTTAGGATGAGCTAACATAATAAAAATGACCATTCTACCCAAATTAATTTACCTATTTAGTGCCATATCTATCAAACTACCAAAAAACTTTTTTACTGAATTAGAAAAAACTATAACAAAGTTCATTTGGAAGAACAAAAGATCAAAAATATCAAGGGGAATAATGAAAAAAAAAACATGAAGGAAGGTGGCCTAGCAGTACCAGATATTAAACTGTACTATAAATCAGCGGTCATCAAAACAATATGGTACTGGCTAAGAGACAGAAGGAAGGATCAGTGGAATAGACTTGGGGTAAGTGACATCAGCAAGAGAGTGTATGAGAAACCCAAAGAACCCAACTTTTGGGACAAAAATCCACTATTGGACAAAAACTGCTGGGAAAATTGGAAAACAATATGGGAGAGATTAGGTTTAGAACAACATCTCACACCCTACACCAAGATAAATTCAGAATGGGTGAATGACTTGAATATAAAGAGGGAAACTATAAGAAAATTAGGTGATTATAGAATAGTATACCTTTCAGATCTATGGGAAAGGGAAAATTTTAAAACCAAGCAAGAGTTAGAAAAAATTACAAAAGATAAAATAATTTTGATTATATTAAATTTAAAAGTTTTTGTACAAACAAAAACAGTGCAACCAAAATCAGAAGGGAAACAACTGGGAAAAAATCTTTATAACAAAAAACTCTGACAAAGGTCTAATTACTCAAATATACAAGGAACTAAATCAATTGTATAAAAAAATCAAGCCATTACCCAATTGATAAATGGTCAAGGGACATGAATAGGCAATTTTCAGATAAAGAAATCAAAAGAATCAATAAGCACATGAGAAAGTGTTCTAAATCTCTAATAATTAGACATGCAAATCAAAACAACTCTGAGGTATCACCTCAGACCTAGCAGATTGGCTAAAATGATAGCAGGGGAGAGTAATGAATGTTGGAGGGGATGTGGCAAAACTGGGACATTAATGCACTGTTGGTGGAGTTGTGAACTGATCCAACCATTCTGGATGGCAATTTGGAACTATGCCTAAAGAGCTCTAAAAGAATGTCTGCCTTTCGATCCAGCCATAGCATTGCTGGGTTTGATCATAGAGATCATAGATAAACAGACTTGTACAAAAATATTTATAGCCATGCTTTTTGTGGTGGTAAAAAACTGGAAAATGAGGGTATGTCCTTCAATTGGGGAATGGCTGAAGAAATTGTGGTATATGCTGGTGATGGAATACTATTTTGCTCAAAGGAATAATAAACTGGAGGAATTCCATGTGAATTGGAAAGACCTCCAGGAATTGATACAGAGTGAAAGGAGCAGAGTCAGAAGAACACTGTACACAGAGACTGATACACTGTGGTAAAATAGAATGTAATGGACTAGCAGCAATGCAATGACCCAGGACAATTCTGAGGGATTTATGG
>NC_058135.1:115241995-115300079 GCF_016433145.1 Gracilinanus agilis | reverse complement strand
TATATATATGTGTGTGTGTGTGTGTGTGTAATATATATATATGTATATACACACATACATATAAATGCCTGTTGTAATCATGTTTTGCAGTGTGCTACTTTCCAGGAAGCCAGGTAGGTACAGAAACAACTATATCATCATAAATGCAAGCCTTTACATGCCTTTACCTTAGAACAGAAAGCCATTAAAATAAGATGATTATATTTTAACTTTTATTATCAAGATAATAAAAATGGAGTCCAAGAAATTCTCAAGTATTTCCTTACTTAAAAATCATTATTTCCAAAATTTTAAAGATCCAAAACTTTACAAATGTACAAAAAACAAGAAAAGTGACAGTAATAAACCATTAATAAGCCGGTGCATCCATCCTAATAAATATTTGTAGAGCTGAATGAGAAAATAGGAAATGTTTTCCTGGCTTACCTTAAGTACAAAGGGTAACTATCAAAGAATTTTAGAGGAGGAAGGGACCTTGGAGATCATTTAGGCCAGAGGCTCCCAAATGCTTTGGATACTGCACCCCTTTGAGTATAAAAAAATTAAGCACAAATCCCCAAAGTGTATTGCTGTACTGATTATGTATACTATAAAACTTAAGCAAAACTAGAAAATTTAAGAATATGAGATCAAGATTTTTAAACATTTGATTCTGGAGTCAATAGGGAGCCACTGGAACTTTTTGGGTAGGAGGAGTGATATGGCCATGTCTGTGCTTTAGGAAAATCACTTTTGTGGCTCTACAGAGGAGAGATGAGAGAGAAAGAACTCTTAGGAAACTGCTGTGATAATCCAGGTAAGAGGTAATGATGGTCTGAATTGAGGCGGTTGCTACTAAGAGGAAAGCAAGATATAGATGCCAGAGATGTGATGAGATTTGGCCACTCCTTGGAAATGAGGAGCCAAGGAGATTGGGAAGGAGGAGGGCAAGATACCAGGCCTGCAAGCCCTGGGGAGGATGGGAGGGACTGCAGGGGAGGAGTGGATATGGCTGGAGGGAAGAAATACTGAAATGTGATTTGCAGTGTGGAGAGTAACCCATCACTGCCTGTACCTGTTGTGAAGATTAGTTAGTAATAGTGTTGGACCTAGCAGGAAGGGCTGGAGGATTCCAAGATGGAATGAAGGAGCAGGAAGTAGGGCTTGTGCTCTGAGAGGGACTCCATTAGTGGTTGGCACAAACTGTTGCTAGCCCTGGGAGATCTCAGAGTTAAGGACACCCTGCATCCTGATTCCCTGGGATCCTGAGTGGTGGTTTCAGCAAGTGGACAAGACCTGCAGAGCTGCACCAAGTGGAGAAGGAGTTTGGGATCTGGTGGACAGCATTTCAAGCACATTCTCTCTACTTGGGTACCTTGGACCACCTTGGCTTTTGGCATCCTGTGATCATCTTTGGATTACTGTGAGAACCCTCAAAGCCACCCTGAGGCCCATTAGCTGTGCTGATAAAACCTGGTTGGAACTAGGTTTGAAGCAGCCTTCCCAATGATTCCAGAACTGTTCCTTTGAGCCCTGCCTGGCCTAGGTCAATTAGAATTAGAGTAGACAAGTCCTCCCCTAGCCCCTGTGATTTGCCCTTTAGGTTTTTAAGTGCAGAATCCCCTATCCCACCTTTACTTAGTTAATCATAATTAAACAGTATAAACTTTTACCTTGCCTGCTGGTTCCATAGACCCTGGCCTAGGGGTGAGCTGGGTGAGCTGGGCCAAGTGCCATTCTTGACAGTTACCAGCTTATAAGTGAACTCTGGTCTCCCTATCGTGGTCAGTCCTATCTCTTCTTCAACCCAGTGTGTGTACCCACAACCATTTAGGTTATATTTTAACATCCCTGGTGCCCCATCTTTTTACATCCCTCACTGAAAATGAAACAGGGAGACTGGGGGGAGGCTCTCACTCCCTGGCGAAACCCCATAGGTGGAGGCATGGCCAGGAGGGCAGGCAGGGGACAGAAAGTTTGGGGAGCACTGGGGTCCCACTCTCCAGCTAGGTAATAACATACACTGTGGGAGGTCCTTAGCCTGCTCTGGAGACCCTCGGGCTCATCCAAGGCCTTCTATTTACAGGAGAGAAGATGGGTCTGAGAAGTGAAGGGACTTGCTCACAAGTCATGGTTCTTTCCTGCCAGGGCCTCTACCCGATCTCCTGGCTACCAGTCCAAGTTCCAACTGTATTCCCCATAATAACCACTTCCCAAATTTAAGAATTCTGGTGGAGTTGAGAGTAGACCAATAAACGAACACTTCCATCCTCCTGAGGCCTCTTTTTGCTAATGCAAGAAAAGGACAGTTGCCTAATCCTGATGAATTTAAGGGAAGAAAAAATTTCTAAGGAAATAAAATGGGGAAAAGATGGAAAGTGCCACCATAGTCAAGTGGTAGTGGGGGTTTCGCCATTTAGAAAGTCTCATTTCAGAAAGTTCTTCTGACTGACGTGGATTTTTGAAGGATACTTGAGGCCCTTCCCATGAGATGTGACTTCTTTTCTTTTTTTAAAGGAAGATAACTAGTTAAGCAAAGACTAAGGGAGGTACGGGGCGGGTAGGGGGAGTGGCGCTGCTATGGAAGCCCACTGGGAAGTCGGGCCAGTCTGATGCCACTGAGCTACAGAGCCAGGACAAACACCACAACTGGGGGAGAAGGGTGCTGGCGCTGTGGGAGCTGCAGGGGGCCCTGGGCAAGGCCGGGATTTCCCCGGGTCACGGATGTCAGAGCAGGGACAGAAAGACCCAACTGCCTCATTCCTAATGGCCTGCCCCAGCCGCTTCTCCTCATACTTCTGTCCGGAGCTCCTCTGCCCTATGGGCCTGGAGGGGGAGGCCTGAGTGCTCCTCCTTCCCTGCCCCCACTACTTAACACTCACCTCTGCAGAACAGAAGCCATGGAATAATGATGTGCTGAATGCAATGACTAGATTCATAGAATCTATATGTTGTAAGAGACTGAAGTCCACCTAGTTCCACCTCCCATGGGCTGTAGCAAGCAGAACATCTGCATATGTTAAGGAGCAGGGTTTCTTCTTGATTTCAGTTGTTCTGCTTTTTAGAAAAACAGTCCCTGGAAGAGCAGGACGTTAAAGCCCCGTCTGTCCTGGTCCACAGGATGCTGGTAATCAGGCCTATGAGGGGGTCTGAAGACAGACAGTTGGGGAGAGAAGAATTCATGTTTGCGGCCCTGCCAGGCATCACACGAACACGGCAGACACCAAATCTGCAATACCTGGGGGTGGGGAAGGGAGGAAGGAAAGTCGCATTAGAGAAACTGACTGATTAAAACAATTTTGCTTCTAAACTAACCAATAGCATTCAATGTTTTCTTGACAATTTTTAAAAAACGAGATCTCACCCTTTTTATGCCGACCCACACAGGCCTCTAACGGAATCACTTACATATGATTAACTACTGTTACTTTTAGAAAAATGTCATCTCCTAATCTGATTTTGTGACAAATCTAAGTATTAAAGTGAAGTCGGCAGAACTTTGGGGAATAGTGAAGACAAAACAAGGGACACTGACAGGACCTTTTTGCTGCTGATGTTGTTGGTATAGTTGCTGTTATTCTGTGAGTTTGAATCTTTTTTCCCCCCAACAAATTCAAATGTATAGGTTTGACTATCTGAGATGTACTCTGCCCCTATCTATTGTTTAAGGCAATAGGACAACAAAAACAACTTAAAAGCAGCTAGGAAGACCTCATTTCAAATCTGACCTCAGGCAGCTGGGTAGCCCTGGGACCTTGGGCACTTTTAGCCTCAGTTTCCTCATCTATAAAATGAGAATAATAGGCTCTATTTCTCCAGGGTTGCTGTGATGATAAAATGAGAAGATATTTGTAAAGCGCTTTGCAAACCTTAAATCATTATTTAAGTGCTATTATTATTAGTGGGTTGTCTTTTTAATGATTTTTAAAAAACTCTACCCTGCTATTTTGGAAGTAATACATAAACTGTCAACTCCAAGACAGAAGGGACAAGGGCTAGACAATTGGGTTTAATTGACTTGCCCAGGGTCACATAGCTAGCTAGGAATTGCCTGAGGCTAGATGTGAACTTTTAATGAAATTCTGATATGAATACTTTTAAATTTGAATTGAAGTAAATTTTTATATGACTACTGTACTCCCCCACTACTAACAGCACTGAACTCAACATAATCTGAAGAATCAACAACCAATTCATATATATATGTATACATATACATATATGTGCACGTGTATTTGTAGGTAAACATGTATGACTTAAAATGAAAAACTTGAGTTTATATATGGTTTGCAATTAAATATATTTATAAATAATATATGATATAAATATAAATGGTTTGCAATGAGGTATACATACATATATACATCTCATTATATATATATAAATATATAAAATTCTATCTATTCAATTTTTTGCAATTAAAAACTTTATTTTGAGAAGGACTTCTCCATAGGCTTCCCTCAGACTGTCCAAAGGCTCTATGACACACACACACACACACACACACACGGTTAAATCGTTCTGTCTTAAATAGAAAGGAAAAGAATTAACTAGTGCTGTGTGCGTGTAGATATATAGCGTATATAACATATACCTATTACATATTATACAAATGTATATATTTAGGCAATAAACAAACTAGTAATAATTTATACATACGTAGTCATTTTATATATATCTCCAGAGATAGAGATAGAAAGAGACAGAGAAAGAAACAGAAAGAGAGTGAAAGAAAGAGAGAGAGAGAGAGAGAGAGAGAGAGAGAGAGAGAGAGAGAGAGAGAGAGCCTGTGAGGTGGCCAAGTCACTTTGAAAGCAAAAGATATAGTCTTTGAGGCTTTGCATCTACATTGGAAGAGGAGGGAACTTCCTCACTAGGAGTTTTTTTAGGCCAGTATAATTACAGGTCTGGATCAAAACAAAAAATGTAACAATTCCTTTCTACATTTAGCTTTAATATTTCTATGGCAGACCTACTTGGGTAGGTACTTTCCTCCTATAGTCTCTCCCTTTTTTAAAGGCCAATTCTTATCTCTTAATCTTTTGATTAAGGTATACAAACTACCATTCTTTAAAGCCTAATAAACAGAACCTACTCTACTAACCAAAGTTTGATAAAAGAACAGATTCCAGTTTTGTGACAGATGCTTAATCAGACAGGCTACAATGAAAAACAATTTGATTACTTTGCAATTGTTTAGTCGTGTCCACATCTTTGTGACTCTGCGGATCATACTGTCCATGGGATTTTCTAGGCAAGGACACTGGGATGGTTTGTCATTTTCTTCCCCAGTAAACTGAGGCAAACAGAGGTTAAGTGAATTGCTCAGAATAACACAGCCAGTAAGTGTCTGAAGACAGATATAAAGTCAGGTTTTCCTGACTCCAGGCCTAGCATTTTATTGCTGTGCCACCCAGCTGTCCAAATATGGAATGGGACTCAAAGGGAACTTTTTTCCATGTATGGGATGGACCAGAACCTTATCTGGGAATTTTGGTGCCTCCTTGGGAAAGAGGGAAGAGCCTAGATATTGACTCTTCCCTAGATGAGATAATCTCTGAGAACTTTTTCAATTTATTGTTTCATATCTTTAACAGATGCAGAGACTCTGTCCTGCCATTTAGTCTGGATTTGGGGCCATAAACATGAGACTTACCACAAACATTAGCTCCCATTTTAACAAAGGCATAACCATCTACTCCCCAGGAAGGACCCCATGAGTTTCGTACTATCCAGTAAGGAGTGTTTCCTATAAAAACAAGAGAGGAAAGTCAACTTAAGATGATCATTTAGTACAATAAATGTTTAACAAGGATGAATAATTATTTACTTAGTAATCTACTAAAGGCACATATACTAAGTAATTACATACATGTAAGAATAAGACTTGAGAGACATAAATGATTGAATGTTATTTTAAACCAGACAACAAGCCTCTCCTAGACTTAATAGGACACTGAAGACAAAGAATATATTTTATAATGTTAAGTGCTTTAATAGTAAATGTTTATTAAATGTCTTGAATTTTTAAAAATTTCGTTTCTTTCTCAATTAAATATAAACAAATTGTTTAAAATTTTTTTCAGTTATGAATTCTCTCCCTCTTTCTGTCTGCTCCCCTTTCCTTGAGAAGGCAAACACATTGATATTGATTGTACATGTGCAGTTATGCAAAACATTTCCATATTAGACCTGATGCAAAAGAAAATGGAGAACATTCTGAATTGTTAATAATAATAATGATAGCTGATAGCACTTTAATATTTGCAAAGCACTTTATATAGGCAACTTCATTTGATCTTCCCAACAACACTGTGAGGTAGGTGTTCTTTTTTTTTTTTTTTAAACTCTTACCTTCCATCTTAGAATCTATATGAAGTATCAGTTCCAAGGCAGAAAACAGTAAGGGCTAACCAATTGGGATTAAGTGACTTGGCTAGGGTCACACTGCTAGGAAGTGTCCGAGGTCATATTTGATCCCAGGGCCTCCTGTCTCCAGGCCCAGCTCTCTATCCACTTTGCCACCTAGATGACCCTAAAGGTATTCTTATTATCCCCATTTTACAGATGAGGACATTAAGGATGAGAGAGTTCAAGTGATTTCCTCACATTCAAATTCCAATCTTCCTAACTCCAGGCCCAGCACTCTACTCATTATGCCATCTAGTCACCTACTGGAAGTGGAATGGGGGTGGGGGATGGGGAGGGAAGAAAACTACAGAGAATCAAGAAAGGGACAAATCAGGCACTCAGTCATATACCACACAACACTGAGGGAGAGATGAGAAGATATCCTCCATATTTCTTTGAGGAATGAGTCATTGGGAGCACATGATTTTATAAGGGATCCTGTTAAGGTCACCATCAGTGTAAAGAGAGGACCCCCACGAGAAGCAGTTGGAGCCTGATGGGGAGCCTTAACGACATGTACCTGTCCTGTCAAAGCCCGTTATGAGGACTGCGTGATTGGCCTCTCCGCTGGAGCAGTGGTGCTGGATGATGCCTCCCAGGTAGTCCTGCCAGCTCACGGCATCCACGATCACCGCCAGGGGGCCGTAGGTGAGGAGGACCCTGGCCATCTCATTCTCTTCACCACTGAATCAGAAAAGAAACTCAGACAATTAGACAATTCAATAACTTAGAAGGATAGAAAATAAATTGAAAACGAGTAGCATTTCTTTAGGGAATAATAAAATCCAGTAAGACATGACAAAAAGGAAATTTCCATTTAAAATGATCACAAAATGCTCAAGATATGAGTGTCAAACTGCAAAACTATATTCATATAGATATAATTTCTCTTTAAAGAAATGACAAATAATAGGAGATTCAATACTTGTGGTTGGGCCATATTCATATACTAAAGATGATAATACATAAATGAATCAACATTTTACACTATACTGATCTAACAAGGGGATTGTAGAAAAATCAGATAAAATAATAACAATATTCATGTGTTGAGGGGAACAAAAAGAATCTCAAAGAGAATAGGGGAGTATGAATGAAGGGGAAAAAGCACTTTTAGACCTCCAATTATATTATAGAGTAGCAGTCATCAAAACTATTTGATTAAAAAGTAGAATACAGGTATCCCTTCTATACTGTGGGTATTAGGGGCACCACGGTTGGGGTGAAGCACCTCATGATCTGGAAAATGTTAACATTTCTAGCCTTTGTGTGTCGTGCTGGCTTTCACATTCTTTTCTTTAAATTTCAGCTTTTTACTTATTTAAAGTTTAAAAAAGAAATTGTTTATTTATGGTATTAAAAGATAAAATATGTTGATGATATACAATATTATACATATATTTTTGCATTCTGAGTTTCTGTGTCATTTGCTGGCCTTTAGGATATTGTCAGCAGCTTCTACAAAATTCCCCTAAAATTCTCATTTAATTTCTTATGCTGATACATTATATATCAAAATGGTGATGGGAAAAGTTGAGATGTAGAAGGGTACTTCATTCAAATAGATTAGGTAAAGAAATTCCTGAAACAAAGTCTATACTTTAGCATTCAAAAAACCAAGAACATAAATGACTTGTGGGAGAGAACTCTTTACTTGAAAAGAACTTCTAGGAAAACTGGAAAGAAGTTCAGGAGAAATTAGGTTTAGCTGAACATCTTAAACCAGACTCAAAAATGGATACTTGATCTGCATATTTCTATAATAATTCCTTTGTTATCAAATTCCGACTCCAAATGTTCCTCAGGGGTAGAGATGAGTAAGGTAATACTTCTGGTCTCTGGAGGCATCTAGACAGACACATGAACTTTTGTCCTGTCCACCCCCTACCAAGACTTGGGGTGACCTGGTCTTCAATAGGGGAAAGAGGCAGTCAAACCCTGCCTGCAATCGCCTGTTTTTCTAGCCAAACATGGCTAGGGGAAGCTGGGTGTCTTAAAAGCCAGAAAGGGGCAGCTTAGTCATTTCCCCAGGATAGTGAAGACAGAGGAATCCATTCACTTAAAGTGCCCTCTCCCTCCCAATAATGGGGAGGAGCTCAGAACCTTAAATCTACCTCCTCGCTGAAATATCCAACCAGCAGGACTGCTAAGGGAGCTCCAGATGATGTTATTGTCAAGTCAGTCAGAAGGAAGACTACCCACTGTGGTATAAAAGACTTTGCATTCTCTCAATCACTGACCGGATGCAAATGGTGGCACTCCATTGACCTGTCTTATTGACAGATCATATGCCCCTATATAGAGAGCCAGCTCTATATTTTGGGGGTCCTGAATGGCGTTTAGTGGCGTCAGATTGAAAAGACAGGAAACAGAAACTGAGAACAGCCAGACTAATTGTTTAGCTCATAGCTGCTCCAACTTCATGGAGTTTTGAGTTTATTATATACTGGTTTCAAACAAAGAACACAAAGAAAGAATCACAGCTGTGAAGGGGTTATAAATCATACACAAACCCATTAAAGTCTAAAAAGTAGAGAGATAGGTACAGGGTCAAGGGCCAAATTCCAACCACCAATTAGTAGGGGGTTAATTCTGAGAGCAGAAATATATTTCATAGAGATTTTTATTAATTGCGTTCTGTCCCCTAGATTTACAGGACTGCACCTGGTCAGATAAGGTCTTGACTAGCTTTGTCTGTGTCCAGCCTGATTATCTAAGTAATATATCTTTTAGAGTTCAGGGTTCTTAATTATCAAGGAGAAAAATGGTTAACTCAGTAGCTGCTGGTCTGCTAAGGACTCAAAGCTTTCCAATAAGAATATTGAGAAAAGGTGGGGATCTAAAAATGAGTCAAAAGAGGAGTCTCAGATTTTTACCTTAGATGGCCCATTCTGTCTACTATCTGACATGTAGTGCAGAAAAAAATCATACACACAGTTTTACTTGCCAATGATTTTGTAATGGGATCCAGACAAAATATCTGTTACAGACTCTATTTCTCTAAATGACTCCTAATAGCCTGTTGGAGGGGTCAAGTTGTTTTTGGATTAACCAACCTGCTGGTACCAGAGCTTTTCAGCGCTCAGGTGACCAGGACCAAACACAAAGACTGCCTCAGCCTGGATTGGTCACGTAGGGAATCCAGATAACAGGCCCTATTTTGACCCTATTCCTCCAATCGGCCTTCTACATCCCTATTAATAAATGACATTATACTCAGAGAAATGGCTTCATTTTTTTCACTGGTTAAAATTCCAGGTGCTACCATAGAATGACCAGGATAACTACTTGTATATAAGAAGTGAAAAATGGGGTATCTAGGTGGCTCAGTGGATTAAGAGCAGGTCTATAGATGAGAGGTCCTGGGTTCAAATATGACCTCAGAGACTTCCTAGCTGTGTGACCCAGGACAAATCACCTAATACCTATTGCCGTTCCTTTTCCCACTTTTGCCTTGGAACTGTTATGCAGTTTTGATTCTAATGTGGAAGGTTAAGGGTTTTCTTAAAAAAAAAAGGGGGGGGTGGGGTGGGGGGGAAGAAAGAGAAGAGTCAAAGATAACTCCAACATTTTGCATATTGGAGGCTGAGTGAATGGTGGCATTAATGCCAGAAATAGCTATGTATTAACAGGAACTTGTCTTGGAGAAAGATCTTAAGCAACCATATATTTATGTTAGCATAGACATTAAAGTGTACTGGATATGTCTAATGCAGTTTTGGAGAATCAATGTATCAAAAATAATAATTAAATGCATCTTGGTTGAGGATAAGGAACAAAAACACAAAATATAATCAGTGATATTTACCTGAAGTCATAGGAAGAGTAACCTTTAATTGAAACACCAGCATGTGATCCAGAAAAGTAATGACATAATCCAGTTTGGGCTTTGAAAGAGTATTCTGAATCTTTTACCAGTCTTACTTGTGTCTAACAGGAAAAAGAAAAAAAAAAGAATCACAATAAATGATTGTCTGGAAATGTAAAAAAGTGAAGAGAACAAGAATCCCTAACCCCTGACTTTTTTAAATAAGACCTCAGCTATCACTATCAATCAGTAGATAGTCAAAGGAAGGGATTAATCTGGGATGATGATTAATTAGTGATTAATAGAATGATAGTAAGAATAATAGAATTCTAGTAACTATATAAAGGAAAAGTTTAAATTAGTACAGTAAATCTAGCTATTTCCTTTTGTTACTATAACTCTCTATAAGCTAGCATTTTGCAGTAGATTATGATTCATCAAGGAAGTGGAAAGCCCTATTAACCACATAATGCATGTCTAGATGATGGTGGTTTTGCTGACCTGCTGACCATGAGTCAATACCATACAGGGCACATAGGGAGGAGCAGTAGTGATCTCAGACCTCTTGTGACCATTCAAGAAGTTGAGAGAGAAAGGGCATCTGAACCCTTCCACGGACAGGAAATTATCTGGACTTGATAGAAGAGATATTTGATCTCTGATTGAAGAGACATTGTGATGAGATACTAAGACTCATTGTAGGATATATAAGGAAGGGAAAAACTTTCATTCAATTGTCTTAGGTTGAGAAGAAAACCTAAAGACCCACCTTTGCTGAGAGCCATTGGTTTCTCTCAATAAACCTGTTATTGGCTTGGAGCTTTGCCTTTATTTATAGGTAGGCTAAAAATATTCATCACAAAAGATCTGAACTTTGAATATAACTATAAGATTTAGAGCTAGAAGGGAATTTAGAAGTAAATTCATCCAACCTCTTCATTTTAAAGATGTGGACACTGAAATTGAGAGAATGAGTTGACTAAGGTCACACAGGTTTCCCGATGCAGAACTGGGACTCTAAATTCAATATTGTCTCTTAAATTTTGGTCAATTCCATTTGTCAAAATAATTGACTCTCAACTTTGTTGTTGTGAGTTTCCCGATGCTTTTCTGCTCTTAGTTCAGGTGGCGGTGGGTGGGTAAGGCTTTATTTTTTTGGTTTCTCTCTAGTCCTTCTTCCCTCTTAATCCCATTTGATATGGTAAAAGCATCTCTAATAATAGTCTTTGGCCAAAGTGTACAGCAGGGTAAGATTTGTTCTAGATTTCAGAGAGTTCATTTGCAGAAGTTGAGCTAAAACTTTGTTCTGCAGACCAGTGCTTAGGTCAAGCATTCACTCTATTAGATTTTGCCTACACCATACCTATGGTCCTCTCTTGTCTTGTATTATAATTATTGCGTTAATATATTTATTTTGAAGGCAACATGGTTTTCAGAAAAGTATGCTGGACTTGTAATTTGAAGACCTTTCCTGGTTGTTATATCATGGTTATCTCAGAAGACTATATGAGACTCATTCTTTTTTTTTTTTTTTGCTCTATGATTTTACTTGTTAATATCAATGCCCATGGTTTCAATGGTCACATCTAGGAAGATTAGTCCCAGATCTATATATGCAGCTCTGGTTTCTCTCCTGAGCCCCAGTACCACACCATTGACTAGAAATGGCTGTCTCATAAAAATCTCAGAACTCAACATATCCAAAATAGAACTCATCATGTTTTTTGCTCCAACTTTCCCTTTTGAAATTTCCTGTTCCTGTCCAACATACCTTTATCATTTTAGTCACCCAGGCTCATAACCTAGGTATCATATTGGACTCCTTACTCTCACTCACTACCCACATTTAATTTGTTGTCAAATCTTGCCGTCCCTATCTTCATCTCTCTCCTATTTGCCCCCTTCTCTCCACTCAGTCACCAGCATAATAGAAGCTGGACTACAGTAACAGCCTGCTAATTGGTCTCCCTGTTTCAAGTCTAATTCATCTGCCAAAGGGTTTTTTCTGAAAGTGAAGATCTGACCCAGTCACTCTTCTGCCTCAATAAGCTTTGCTGGTTCCCTTTTAGCTCCAGTAGCAAATATAAAATCTGTTCATATTCAAAGCCTTGCATAACCTGGCCTTTCTACCTGCTAACTGTGGATATTTCCCCAGCTTCCATTCCATACTCCTGGCTAACCTAATGAGATTAACTGGACACAGTCCAAACCACATATTCTAATGTAGGAACCCTAAGGCACTCACATATTCCCCTTGAAGTGCTGTTATGCAAATGAATATTTGGTTGGGATAAATGATCATGCCCCACATCCCTTCTCCAGCTTGCCTTCCTGCTTGTGCTTAACCTTTAAAACTTCTGTTTACAGCCTCCTCAAAGAGGGGTTTTTCTGCTGATGGGAGGACTTTGCTCCATCATAAATATCTAAACTTTTCTCTCTCAAAAAATCCTTCTGAGTTTAAGACATATTTGTCTCCATCATTATTTTCTAAGTTAACATACTTTTTATTTATTTATTTTATCTATTATTCATTCATTCATTTTTTAAAAACCCTTACCTTCCAGCTTAGAATCAATACTCTGTATTGGATCCAAGGTAGAAGAGTGTTAAGGGCTAGGCAATGGGGGTTAAGGGACTTGTCCAGGGTCACACAGTTAGGAAGTGTTTGAGGCCAAATTTGAACCTAGGACCTCCTGTCTCTAGGCCTGGCTCTCAATCTGCTGAGCCACCTAGCTGCCCCTCATTCATTTATTTTTATAAACCTTTACCTTATGACTTAAAATCAATACTAAGTATTGGTTCCGAGTGGAAATATTGGGGTCCTTGAACTACATTTCCCATGAACCCACTGGCTTTCTGTCCTTATACAATGATATAGACAGAGGGATAAAACTGAGGGGCTGGCATTTCACTTCCTCTTTGCTTCCTATCCACCATAGAGAGAGCTGGGAACAGTGGGGCTTTTAAATAGCCTTAGCTAGCATGGCATGTGGCTTTGTTTTCTTTTTTCTTTTTTTTTCTTTAAAAAATTTTTATTATACATATATATGTATGTATGTATATATATATATACATATATATAAATAAAAATATAAAATTTTATAAAATGTTTCCATGGTTCCATGATTCATGTTCTTACTCTCCCCCCCCCCACAGTCAATGCACATTTCCACTGGTTTTAACATGTGTCATTGATCAAGACCTATTTCCATATTGTTGATAGTTGCATTGGTGTGGTTTAGTCTACATCCTAAATCATATCTGCAACAACCCATGTGACCAAACAGTTGTTTTTCTTTTGTGTTTCTACTGCCAAACTTTTCCCTCTGAATGTGGATATCGTTCTTTTTCATAGGTCCCTCAGAATTGTCCCAGATCATTGCTTTGCTGCTAGTACAAAAGTCCATTACATTCGATTTTACCACAGTATATCCATCTCTGTGTACACTGTTCTTCTGGCTCTGCTCCTTTCACTCTGCATCAGTTCCTGGAGGTCTTTCCAGTTCACATGGAATTCCTCCAGTTCATTATTCCTTTGAGCAAAATAGTATTCCATCATCAGCATATACCACAGTTTGTTCAGCCATTCCCCAGTTGAAGAGCATACCCTCGTTTTCCAGTTTTTTGCCATTACAAAGAGCATGGCTAGAAATATTTTGATACATGTCTTTTTCCTTATCTCTTTGGGGTATAAACCCAGCAGTGGCATGGCTGGATCAAAAGGTAGACAGTCTTTTAAAATACATGGCTTTATTTTCTAGTGGCTACTAATAAATCTTAAAAAAAAACCATACTATTTCTAAAGTTATCACTTATATATTCATTTTATTTTTTACATTGATGGCAACCAGAAGTTTGGAAAAAGAACTCTCAATTTTTTAAGATAGCTTAAATAAATTTAGTAAAAGCCATACTGTTGTTGATAGTTCCAGCTGCCTATTTTTGCCACTTCTGTTCCTGATCTTCCCAATCTTCTTAGTGCTGGCTGCCTGCCCACCAACTTGGAGCTCCTGTTGCTGCTGCTGTTCCCATTGTTCCAGATCCAAAACAGTGCCTGGAGCTGTTGCAGCTACTGCTTGGAGCCAGTCCCCTGAGGCTTGGGAAGTATAATTCCCCTTCTTTTTCATTGTGCACAGCTGAGAGTTTCCTTGCTGCCTGCTTTGGAAGCCCAGGTGTGTTTCCTCTTAGGCAATAATTAGCCTCCTAAAGGGCTTTTACCTGAGGAGAGCTCCTGATTCTTAATCCTCCCCTCCACATGGGTTTTTGAGCCTTTTTTTTGACACTGCTGCTTTTCCAGTCCCTCGCCTAGTTAGGCTTCCATGCTCTGCCTGTTGGGAGAGGGGACTGAGATAGCATGTGGGCCCTAGCATTTTATCCCAAAGGGGACAGGAAAAGAAGGTTACTCTTCCAAATAGGAAATAAAATTGCAAGCATGGCCAGGCCTATCAAAGAGCAGTGCATTACTTATTTCAAAAAGCTATATTTTTTCTTCCTACCATTCCTGGGTACACTGATCCTTGTAATTATCTTGCCTGAGATCTGGGTAAGAGATTCATTCCCCTACACCCCCTGGCCATTTTAGTTTACCCAACCTCTGTACCTTATCCCTATGAGGGTCATCCACACTATGCTCAGTGCAGAATTCTCTCTCATTATGACAAAATTGAGAGCTCTGATAAAAGGAATTTGAATGGATAGAGAAGGAACTTTTAAAGAGTGGAGATGGATTTTAAACCTTCTCAGACTCCACTGTATTTTGAAAGGTTCTGTCTCATTGTTCTTTTCTGATTGTTTGCTTTGTGATTTAATTTTGTTGTTTTAAGTTTGTGTGTTAATCTGATCTATATCTTTCTGTTACACTGAGTCATTTTAAGCTACTGTGTTTTTGGTTATTAGATAAATTCTGTTATATGATTTTATTGGACATCCCCATGACTGTACTAAAGCAAATATCATTGGTAAAAAAGCATTCAACTTACACAAACCCTCTCACAAGATCACATGTTGCCTTAACAGTTTTTTATTCTATTTTGACAATTGTATACAATCTTCAGAGAATTTATGAGCTAGACCATCTCAACTGATTTTAAGAAATTTTCAGAAGCTATTTTTAGAAATAAGGGTCCACTGGTAGTTGAAGAGATGTGCTGACACTATTTTATTTTTTCCCCCATTTCTGCATTTATAAAAATGTAATGGATGAGAAATATGAAGTGATTTTCATTATTTATTCCTCTGCTCCACGTGAAACAGGTGGGACATTTTGAAGACAGGTCTGTAAACTGTTATAGCCCCATACCAGAGGGAGTGAGATGCCCAAGAAGCTTAGTTATTACCCTATAATGGGTTATAATTTTATCTGGGAGGTGTGAAGGATTTCCCTGTGAAGGATTTTATATATGCGTACTCTTCAGCTTATTGTATTTTCCACCAGAAGGATCTAGACTTCTTGGTGATATTTCAGATCCCCCAAATTTTTTTTATCAACTTTTTTTCCCCCTAGGCTCTTCCACATTTTGGATGATGGCAGTGATAGATTTTGTTAAAAATATCTCTGCCAGGGTTGAAGGATTTGCATACTGTTGAATCTGTAACAAGTATACATTTTTAAAATATCACACAGCAAGTGGCTATATAGAAACTCCTGTGAATCCTGTATAATAATGGGTTTGTTTGCTATTGTCATTAAATGTGTTATTGTAATTTTAGAGAATTTTAGTACTTTTTTTGAATGTGCATTATCTACTATATTATTGTTTTTATAAATGTGCTATTTTGTAAAAGCCATTTGCACTCACAGTAGTTCATGGCCAAGTTTAAAAGGAAATGGATCTCATTTTCTGGGTAAGAAACCCTTCGCTAATTATAAGCTATATATTTTTTATTTTTAAAACATTCTATTTTTCCCCCTTGTATGTTCAATAGTTTTGAGTTTTTCTCTCTCATTTTTGTACTTGAACACACTATCAATATTAATCTTTTTTTGATTTCACAGTAATATAAGTTTAATATAAATATATATTTGCTATAATATTAATGCATACCCAAAAGCTTTAGACTATGGAAACCTGCCATTTATTGATAAATGTTATGGGACTATAACAAAAGAGCACAAGGTCAAGGAGACCAACCAATCCCGATGGGATTGATGAGCGCATCTGCACAGTGCCTAGAAGCACAAGGTCAAAGAAAGACCAAACTAATCCAGATAGGACTGATTAATTTCTACACCAATACTAAAGGACTTGAACCTGGCGTTTTGGGTTTGAGTTCCTGGCTGTTCTAACATATGTTAGAGGCTAGTTTTTCCTGAGCCACATCCTAGTCAAGTACTGAAGGTTGGCTATCATCCTGGCTCCCCTTATCCCTGAGAGTGAAGGCAAATCAGACCAGGGAATGACACTTCCCTTTTACATAAAACTCTAGTCCTTTTTTTCCTCTCTTAGAGTATGGCAACTTCTTGTAGTCTTGTCTGTCAATGGGTAAGTGCCATATCACTGCATTTTGTCCTACAGACTTGTGGGATAGAAATCACTTTAACTGGGCCTTGATTCAAGGACCTGTTAAGTTTATTTTTCTTTTACTTACATTTACATTATTGAACATAAGACTGACATTTTATATTTCATCTACAAGTTATTTTTTCTTTTTTTATCTGGATTTTTTGATGTTTTTGGATTTCTTTTGATAACTGACTCATATACTCCCATAAGTCAGCCATGTATCCTTGGCTGATCTGGGTGTTTGTCTCTATCCTCTTCAGCGGGGTATGTATTATAATTTATAATGTAAAGTTTAAATTCTTTTGAAAGTAATTTCAGGACAAGAAATTTGCTACCTCCCCAAATCCAGAAAGTGAACTGTTTGGAGAAGGCACCATGAAGATGCCTATAGAAACCTATATTGCATCAAGAAGATTCACAGTGAACTTTGGGGTGCAGTTGATTGAACTATGTGGGGTTGAATGCATTTGTTTTGAACATACACTCTTATGCCAAAGGGGACTGCCCCCTAATTGGCTTTTTGTCAATGTGCCTAGCAATCATTGGATCATTGGTTTTGTCGTCTTTTCTTTTTAACCCCAAATTACTGTAATTTAAAAGTTGGTTATGTTTACAAAAGCCTTTGGGGAGACCAGTCTCCCTTGGCTCTCAGGGGGGAATGTTTTATTGGAAATATTGGGGTCCTTGAACTACATTTCCCATGAGCCCACTGGCTTCTTGTCATTATGCAATGACGTAGACAGAGGGATAAAACTGAAGGGCTGGTGTTTCACTTCCTCTTTGCTTCCTATCCACCATGGTGAGAGTTGGGAATAGTGGGGCATTTAAACAGCCTTAGTTAGCATGACATGTGATTTTATTTTCTAGTGACTACTAAAAAATCTTAAAAAAACATAATATTTCTAAAGTTATCACTTATATATTCATTTTATTTTTTTACACAAGGCAGAAGAGTGATAAGGGTAGCGGGTAGTGGGCATTAAGTGACTTGATCAAGGTCATATAGCTAGGAAGTGTCTGAATCAGATTTGAACCTAGGACTTCTCATCTGTAGGCCTGGCTCTCTAGCTACTGAGCTACCTTGCTGCCTCATAAACATATCTTTCTAATTTTCTTACACTTTACATCCTTTATCCCTCTAAACATTGCAATCCAAGAATCCTGGTGTATTTGCTGTTCCAGCATTTCCTTGATCCAGGGTCTCTGAGTTCTCTGAATTCTTTGAATTCCTCCCTCAAGAGCTCCCTTGTCTGGGGTCCTAAAGGTCCTAGAAGCCCATAGTGGGTGCCTCACCATGCTCTGATGGCCCACCCAAGGAGATGGGGTGACTGGGAGAGAGTGCTCCAGACTAAGCACCTCTCCGGCCTGGATCCTCTGTCTGTTCAGTGATTCCCCAGTGCTTCCTTCCAGCCCAATATCTAGCCTGCACTCAGTGGGTGCTGGCTTCAGAGCTGCATCTAAACACTCTTTTTACATCACATCTCTATGATAAGTTTTTGTTATTTGCATGTCCTCTCCCTCTTGGAATAGGAGCTCTTAGAGGAGGGAAGGGACCAAGCTTCAGCCTTTCTTCATATTCTCAGGACTTTGGAAAGTTCCTGGTTCATGGTGGCCTGGTACCTAACTAAGAGGTGATAAGGACCTCTACACCAGGGTGGTGATGTGTATAGGATACCTGTTTGAATCCTGTTTACCTCTCCCAAGTCTAAGCTTTTTTTGGTAAAGTGAGGCTGAGAATACTTGTCCTAATTCTCAGGCATTTTATATCTATTTGTGTCTCCCATGGAATCTAGCAGGACCTCCTTGGTTCTGCAAAGGCTCTATCATGAGCTGATGAATGAATGAATGAAGATGAGACATTCTGGCTTTAGCAACTTTGTACAGATGGTTCTGAAATGTACTGAAAACCAACAGACCTTATCCTTGGGGTTGTTGCAGAGGTGTTCTAAAGTCATCTCTAATGGCTTGTTAAATCTTTAATGATAACATTCCCACTTTGGCAATAGGCAAATGCTACAAATCAGGGCTTGATTTTACTGTTTTGTGAATAGTCTACTCTTAAGAAAGTTATGGAGAAAAATGTTGATAATACAGATTAAACTTAAGAGTGTGTTATGAGTACCTTTTTTTTTGAGAGTCAATTGTTAAACATTTACCAGCACACTTCTGGGTTGAGAAGATCCTTTATTTTAGATTAGAATTGTGTAGGCTCTATGGAAATTTTTTAAGAAAATGGGTGACCATTAGAAAGGGAGAAAGGGCATGAGCCATGGAACCTGGATGTCTAGGTTCTAGGTATATTCTGCTTCAATATTCTATTTGTTCTACATTTGTTATACATTCTACAGTTCTATGAATGTGTTTTTGAATGCTGACTCTGAATCCCTGGTTCTGGGTTGTACTGTAGCTTAAGTCACTCTAAAAGAAGCATCCTTCTAGTAGGAAATCAGCATTCATTACTTCCAGATGAGAATGTCCTCTCCATTGGCCCCTACTTGCTACTCTGCCATAGCTAGAGGCAATATTTCTTTATAACTCTTTAAAAAAGAGTTCTGTCTTAGAAACAATACTATGCCTTGGTTCCAACACAGAAGAATGGTAAGAGCTAGGAAGCATCTAAGATCAGATTTAAACACAGGACCTCCCATCTCTAGACCTGGCTCTCAATCCCTGAGTCATCTAGCTGTCCCCTTATTTATAACTCTTAATTAATGTAGCAATTCACACATTTCTTTTTTTTTTTTAAACCCTTAACTTCTGTGTATTGGCTCCTAGGTAGAGGAGTGGTAAGGGTGGCAATGGGGGTCAAGTGACTTGCCCAGGGTCACACAGCTGGGAAGTGTCTGAGGTCGGATTTGAACCCAGGACCTCCCGTCTCTAGGCCTCTCAATCCACTGAGCTACCCAGCTGTCCCCAATTCACATATTTCTGATTGAGGTCACATAGGAAAAAAAAACCCTCAGAGGCCACCTGGTGTGGCCTGTACCTTCCAAAGCAATCCATAGCTCGCATTGTTGGAAGTCTTTCCTTCCATCCAGCCTGAATATGTCTCTCTGCAACTCTCATCTGAGCACTTCTACTTTCTTGTCCCTAGGTTTGTGCCTGGGGTCACATAGGCCAAATCTTCCCTCTTCACAGAGGCAGACTTTCAGGTACTTGAAGACCAACTAGTAATTCTCCCCAATCTTCACTCCCAACAATTTTTTCTTATTTATTTCTGGAAATTTTCAGGACATAAATTTAGAACTAGAAAAGGACCCTGAAAGTCATTATTGATTCTAACACGCTCATTTTATAGGTCAGGAAACTGAGGTAGAGAGATATTAAGTGATTTCCCAGCTACAACTACTAAGTGTCTGTGATGAGAATCAATCCAAGTCTTATTCTCAATGTCCAGCACTCTATCCATTTTCTGATATCACAAAGAGACCATTTACTAACCTACTCACATTCTTCTGTACAATATCCAATTTTATCAATCTCTCCTAAAATATGGTAGGAATTGAAACAGGCAGGTCTGGCCTGAGGTCCCAATTCAGATATCTGAATAGAGAACAGGTCAGGAGGACTGTCTTTTCTTAGGACTTGGCCCAAAAGGCAATATGCAAACTGAGTAAATTATATTAATAAAGAGACTGTGCAAAGTGTATATATTTTTGGTATGTGCAACAATTTAAAGTAAGATAGCAGGAAATAATCAGGAGGAAGTTAAAAATGGAAATACCTTATTTAGCCAGTTCAAGGCATTAACGGTAGAACCACCACTGCAGCCAAAATTGTTGTATGAACAGTCAATGACCTGTTGGACGCTTAAGTCTTCCAAAGACTCCCCTTTGATTGCATAGGCAGATTCAATGCTACCCACAACACTGAAGGCCCAACATCCTCCACACTATTACAAAATAAAAATAAAAATAAAAGAGTAATAGTTATGATCAATTTGTTCTACACACCTTCTGAGCAAAAGTTAAGTTGACGTTGACCTACAAAAATTTACCTCAAGTTCTCTTCATAGAAATAACTTATTTTCAGATCACCAGCACAGCTCAGAGAGACAATGTGTGCCAATGGGAAGGGAGTTGGGCTAGGATTTAGGTTGGATTTGGTTTAACTACTACTTGTGTGACCTTAGGAGAGTTGCCTGGCGTATTTATGGCTATAAAATGGTTATCATGTTGGCCCCCTGAATGTTACAGGATTGGCAAATGAGGAGAACTGAAAAATGTAAAAATTCAGGAAAAAATGGCAGATCTTCCACTAGAGCCCTACCCTACTCCTCAATGTGGTGGGGAGGACGCCAGCCCTCTGCAAGGTCCTGCTGGTTGAATAAAAACTCATACTGGACCTCCCCAAGCAGGAGGAGTTCTAAGCAGGAGTTGGGTCATGGAACACTCTTGCCAGCTTCCCAAGACCTTGCAGCACACAAGGGGCAGCCATTTGGCCATCATTTTTTCCTTTCTCTGCTCACCACCGCTCATGAAACAGTGGACTAATGCTGAGAGCCCCTCAGAGAAATAGGGTCTTTATCAGGGTTCCATAAAGATCAATACAGATGGCAAAGCCCTGTGCTGATTTTTGTGGCCTGAA
Source organism: Gracilinanus agilis (assembly GCF_016433145.1). NCBI lineage: Eukaryota > Metazoa > Chordata > Mammalia > Didelphimorphia > Didelphidae > Gracilinanus > Gracilinanus agilis. Next base: position 115,278,791 of record NC_058135.1, on the reverse strand, counting down.
AATCGGATCACAGGATGGATGGTTTACTCAATTTGACCCCTCTCTGTGAATCCCTTCTGATCAACACTTTTTATTATTGAAAGTATTATAATCTAGATTTTTAGGATAGCCTCAAGTCCTATAGAAAGCTCCTAAGTACTCTATAGTAAACCAGCATTTAATGAGTTAACAGCCCTTTCCCTCTGCAGAAAATAGCAGAAGCTGCTTGTATCTTTTTCTCTCTGCTTCAAATGTTCCAAGGACATGGCATGGCAGGTCCAAGCAAATTCCATTCTCACTTTAGTACCTTCCCACGCTGAGCTGTACCCCACAATCTTAAAGGCTCATTCTTTAACCTTGAACACTGTCTCATCTGAGCATAATCTACATGAGAAAAAAATTTGTGTGTTAAATGCCAACTATGATGTAATTCTTATAACCTTGAGTTTCTATACAGTTTTGATTTCAAATGCACTTTGTAGAAAAAGTGCTCTTGGAAAAATGTATAAAATAAAGCACAAGCTCAGAGGCTGTTGGAACAGTCATGAGCTAATGTGTTAGAGTGATGGTTCCCAGTTTCTGCTGCGTTCTTTCTCACCTAAACCTTTCCAGACCCCTGGAGCTGCTGGCTGGCTTCCAGCAGACTAAGGCATCTATGGAAGGTGATCTGAGGTGGCAGCAGATCAGTCTTGAAGTACTGAAGAGGCTCCATATATTGTGGGTGTTGTGAATCTTGGAGCGAGGGCAACCCAAAATAGAAAGACATGGGCCAAGCTTGGAGAAGCCAAGTCTTCTGCACGTTGCATAAGAAGTTGTTACTGAGCCATAAGAGAGGCACACATCCCTCAGAATAACTTGTGTTACAGAAAACCTTTTTCCCCACAGCCCTGAGGCACAGAACAAGTAAGATTAGCCTCTTCCAGAGAACAGACCAATTACCTTTAATCCACAAGCAAGAGGAGAGAACAGGCAGCCAGCTCATTATGCACTCACACAGTCACACCACTGACAAACCATAGAATTACAAGTCTTAGAGCTAGAATCTTAGAGATGTCCAAATCCAATCCTCTAATTTAAAAAACCCTGTCCTGCTATCATAGAATTGATAGTAAGGAGGTTCCAAGACCCAGAGCGGTGAGGGCTAGGCAATGGGGGTGAAGTGACTTGCTCTGGGTCATGCAGTTACGAAGTGTCTGAAGCAAGTTTTGGACCCAGATCCTCTCAACTCCAGACCTGGCTCCCTATCCCCTGGGCCACTTAGCAGCACCCCCAATCTCATAATGTTTTATCCATTAGAGGACCTCGAGCAAGTTTCTGACAAAGAGGAAGTGGTCATTCTCACTGTCCCTGAAGTCATACGCAGGCAGCTTTCAGCTCTCCCAAGGCCTTAGAGGAGCTGTGAAACTCTTCCGAAACTTCCTCCTTTCTTTCTCCATCACTGACTTTGAAGCAGAGACAGATAATGGAGGTTCCAGCTTGATAAAAAGCCTAGGGAGGGTCCGGTGGAAAGAGTATTGACTCCCAAGTCAAAAGGACCGAGTTCAAATTCCACCTCCAATACTTATTACCTGTCTAATCAGGAGAAGGGCCTCAGGAGATCCTGAGATCCGAAGCTTCGGCAGTCCCTTCCAGGTCTGGATCGCCTCCTGTCTGTGGCATGACGTGCTGCTGGGAGAGCTTCTTGTAGTGCCGATCTCAATTCCGTTAAAGCTGAACAATTTCAGTTCTGGAGTTTTATGCCAATCTTTGTATAGATAGTCTATCCCGAATGCTTTAGTCACCAAGATGCCACTGATGTTGGCATGTTCCCCTTCCCCCTATTAATAAGGGGATGAGTGTGTGTGTGTGTGTGTGTGTGTGTGTGTATGTGTGTGTGCATGTACATACATTCTCTCCCTCTCTCCCCTGGGTGTGTGCACGGTTAGGAGCCTGCCAGGTGGCTCAGTGAGTAGGGTGCTGGGCCCAGAGGCAGGAAGGTTGGCTTTAGACACTAACTAGCTATGTGATCCTGGGCAAGTCAGTGAGCCTTTGTTTGCCTGAATTCACTGGAAAAGGAAATGGCAAACCACTTCAGTGCCTCTGGTGTGCTGCAGTCCATAGTAACATGTGTGAGATATGTACATCTATAAACACACACACACACACACACACAAGGTAGGAATAAGGACTATGTTCCCAAATACAGAAAGGCTTATCACCAATAGCTTATCTCCTAAATGCTGAACTATTAAACCTACAACAATGCAAGAAAAAAAGAATAATACAAAATGTTCCTCTATCCTATGAGGAGGTCCTCTTCTGTTTTTCCAAATATCAATTGGCAGTTTGGTAGGAAAAGGGTTAAAAGATGCTAAGAATGACAATTTTTTGGGCAGCCTATAGAAGAGGCTGTTTAGCAGCCTAAGATCCTGACAAGTTCAGCTGTGACCATTTCGTCACCCCCACCTCCATATTACCTTCACATTACTCAGTCAATTCCTAGGTTTTCCAGTGTTTTTTTAAGTAGGAATGGTGTTGTGTTTTGTCAAGGCTTTTTCAGTATCTGTTGAGACAACCATGTAGTTTCTCTTAATTTGGTTATTGATATGGTCAATTATGTGGATAGTTTTCCTAATGTTAAACCAGCCCTGCATTCTTGGTGTAAATCCCATCTGGTCATAGTGAATGATTCTTGTGATATATATTGCTGTAGTCTCCTTGCTGGTATCTTCTTTAAAATTTCTGCATCTATATTCATTAATGAAATTGGCCTATAATTTTCTTTCTCTGTTTTTCTGTTTCCTAGCTTAGGTAACAGTACCATCTTCATTTCATAAAAAGAATTTGGAAGGATTCCTTCTCTGCTTATTTCCCCAAAGAGTTTATGTAGTATTGGGATTAATTGTGCTTTAAATGTTTGATAGAATTCACTTGTGAATCCATCTGGTCCTAGGGGTTTTTACTTAGGGAGTTCATTGATGGCTTGTTCAATTTCTTTTTCTGAGATGGGATTATTTAATGATCCTATTTCCTCTTTTGCTAATTTGAGCAATTTGTATTTTTGTAAATATTCATCCATCACTTAGATTTTCAGATTTATTGGCATATAATTGGGCAAAATAGCTCCTAATGATTGCTTTAATTTCTTCTTCATTGGTGGTAAATTCACCTTTTTCATTTTTGATACTGATTATTTGATTTTCTTCTTTCCTTTTTTATATCAAATTAACTAAGACTGTCTATTTTATTTGTTTTTTTTCCCATAAAACCAACTGCTAATCTTATTTATTAGTTTGATGGTTCTCTAACTTCCAATTTTATTAATTTCTCTTTTAATTTTTAGGATTTCCAATTTAGTCTTTAAATAAGTATTTTTAAATTGTTCTTTTTCTAGTTTTTTTTTGGTTGCATGCTCAATTCACTGATTTGCATTTTCTCTATTTTATTGACATAAGCATTTAGTGATATAAATTTTCCCCTAAGTACTGATTTGGCATTACATCCCATAAATTTTGATAGGATCTACTCATTGTCATTCTCATTAATAAAATTATTGTTTCTACGATTTCTTCTTTGACTCACATTTTTTTAGCATTATTTAGTATGCAATTAATTTTTTATATGTCTTTCCATGGAACTTTATTGATTATAATTTTTATTGTATTATGATCTGAAAAAGATTCATTTATTATTATTTCTGCTTTTCTGTATTTGGCTGTAAAGTTTTTATACCCTAATACATGGCCAATTTTTGTGTAGGAGCCATGTACTACTGAAAAGAAGGTATATTCCTTTCTATTGCTATTCAATTCTCTCCAGAGAGCTATTAGTTCTAACTTTTCTAAGATTTTATTTACTTCCTTTACTTCTTTCTTGTTTATTTTTTGGTCTGATTTATCTAGATCTGAAAGGGGAAAGCTGAGGTTCCCCCATTAGTATAGTTTTAATGTCAATTTCTTCCTGAAGTTCATTTAATTTCTCCTTTAAAAATTTAGAGGCTATCCCATTTGGTGCATATATGTTTAGTATTGATATTACTTCATAGTACCTTTTAGCAAGATGTAATTTTCTTCCTTATCTCTTTAAATCAGATCTCTTTTTGCTTTAGCTTTGTCTGAGATCTTGATTGCTACTCCTGCTTTTTTTTTTTACTTTGTATGATGAACAATAAATTCTGTTCCAGCCTCTTACCTGTGTGTGTTAACCTGCCTCAAATGTGTTTCCTGTAAACCACATATAGTAGGATTCTGGTTTTTAATCCACTCTGCTATCTGCTTCTGTTTTATGGGTGAGTTCACATTTATAGTTATGATTATCAGCTGCGTATTCACCTACATCTTATTTTCCCCTTTTGATCCTGCTCTTTTTCCTTTCACTCTGTTCCTCCTCACCAATGTTTTGCTTTTTTTTTCATCCAGCCCACTTTCCCCTCCCTCCTTTTACCATCTCCTTCTCTTGTCTTATTCTTCTCCTACTTCTTCATAGCATAAAAGATAGGATTCTATACTCAATGAGTATGGTTGTTATTTCCTCTCTGAGCATTATGATGAAAGTAAAGTTTAAGCATTGCTTGTTACCATCCTCCTCCTCCTCTGCACTGTAATAGTTTTTCATGCCTCTTTAGGTTAATTTATCCCATCTCTCCCTTCCCTTTTCTCTTAATGCAATCCTCTTTTTCACCCCTTGATATTTTTTTTTGCATATCATATCATCCTAATCAGCTTATTTCTCCACCCATTGTCTAATATACTACTTCTAACTGCTCCACTACTAATAAGAATTTTTTTTAAGAATTACAAATATTTTAAGTTAAGTTTTTCAGGATTTGCAAGAAGCCATGTCTGGGGGCAAGGCTGCAGTTGGACACTTGGAATCTTGAAAGATTCCTGATGCCATGCCAGGCCATGAGACCAATCATCAGTTGGGCTGTACCCTATATAAGGGAGAAAGAAACCCAACCCAGGGCTTTTTGCTTTACTCCTCTGAGCAAATACATCAAATCTACTGATTCCCTCAATCATAACAATATCCTCTTTCCATGTAGGAATATATAGTTTGAACTTGAGTCCCTTAAATTTTCTCTTTCTTAGTTATCCTTTTTAGGCTTATCTTTAGTCTTGTGTTTAGATTTCAAAATTTTTTTAGGTCTGCTCTTTTTATCAGGAATGCTTGGAAATCTTCTATTTTATTGAATGGCTATCCCCCGCCCCTGAAAGAATATGCTAAAGTTTTGCTGACAGGTGATTCTGGATTGTAAACCTAGATCTTTTACCTTCTGGAACATCATATTCCTTGCTTTCCTACCCTTTAATGTGGAAGCTGCTAAGTCCTATGTAATCCTGACTGGAGCTCTTATGTTATTTGAATTATTTCTTTCTGGCTGCTTGCAGTATTTTCTTTTTAGCTTTGGGGTTCTTGAATTTAGCTACTATATATTCCTGAGAGTTGTCATTTGGGGATTTCTTTCTGGAGGTGATCTGTGGATTCTTTCAATTTCTATTTTACTCTCTTGTTCAAGAATATCTGGACAGTTTTCTTTGATAATTTCTTGTATGATGTCTCATGAAGTCATTAGCTTCTAATTGACCAATTCCAATTGTTAAGAAGTAATTTTCTTCCATGAGCTTTTGAGCCTCCTTTTTCATTTGGCCCATTTCTTCTTGCACTGCTTTCATTTTCCATCCCCATTTTTCCTCTGCCTCTTAATTGATTTTTGAAATCCTTTTGTGAGCTCTTTCAGAATCTGGGCCCATAGAGATTGGGCTGTGCAGCACAAACTACCCTGGGCTGGAATTCCAGGCCTCACTGCAGGCTTGCTTGGAACCTTAAGGGGTGTGCGTTGGTTTGGACCATTATTGGCCCAGGCAGGATCTCACAGTCTGGATGTTGGCTTGGGATAAAGTTCAGAACCTGGAACAGTAGATGTGGGGTGGGGGTGCCTGCTCTTGGCTTGCTCCTTACTCTTTGCTGTAGCCTCCCACTGGCTGTGCTCCCCACTCATCCAAGTGCCTCGGGCTCTCTGCCTACCTTTCAAGTTGTTCTCTGCATGAAAGTTGCTTCACCCTGTCTTCTTGTTGGTTCCTTCACTGCTATATTTGTTTTGTGGCGTTATTTTAAGATTGGCTGGACAAGATTCTCATGGCGGTTTTGAGCTTCTCTGCTTCTACTCCACCATCTTGGCTCTTCATCTACTCAGTCAATTCTATCCACATTACTACCAGGATCAAACAAAAATCCTCTGTTTGGTGTTCAAAGTCAGTCAGGTAGTCAATAAGAATTTATTAAATGTCTGCTATCACTGATATTGGAGTCAATTCTGAATTGGCTAACTGTATAGCCAAACTTTCAGTTTGTCAGATCAGAGATCAAAATCAATATCAAATTAGAAATAAACTAAAAAGATAAAAAAGATGCTATGATATACAATTAAAACAGCTCTAGCCAATTTAAGTAACCAATTGATGATGGAAAATATGAAATATATATGGGAATATATACATAAATATACAAATATAATGTGTGTGGGTTGCAATATCATTTTGATATGCAAAATGGAGAGCAGGATGAGTGACACTCAGCAGTTTAGAATTTGGAACCAACCTAGATTGTGTAAGAATGGGATTTGTGCAAGGTGGATGGGACAGGAGGAGCCAAAGGAGTGGCTGACAATTGGTGACAGTTGCTGACAGTTAAGACCAGAGGAATTCTGGGAGAGGCTCTGGAAGAGGAAGGAGAGGAGAAGAACTTCTGCCGGAGGACTGAGAGAGGGAGGAGGGGAACATCTCAGCTCGAATCCAGTCCTGAAGGCTTCCTGAGGATCTTTCTTTGGACACTGAAACCCTGATTCCCTGGTCAAAGGCATCCTATCCCATCTCACCCAGCAAAACTTCAATCATAGAGTCAGCTAAGTGTTCGGGACTCCACTTTGGGAACGATCTCTTAGGCTCCTTCTCCCATTACCCAACCTTGCTGAGAGACCCTTTCCGGTTTGACTTGCAATTATAGAAAAGGATAGAAATAGGAAATAGAAATAGAAACTGAAGGAGAAGAGGCAAGGGGAGACTCTTAGGAGTGGGAACCCCAAAGGTTCCCACCCAAGTGACAGGCCCAATAGAAATAGAGAAGAGGGCACCCCAAAATCCCTCTGCCCTTCACCCCCTTCCCCAATCCCTTAATTGTGATTAATAAAAGCCATTCATTAGTCAGATAGCATTCCAGAGTGCCTAAGAAACAATGAGGGGAGAGGGGAATCACAGCTTGATCTTGCTGCCTCCATCTTGAAGCCACGCCACCCACTGTGAAGTTGACTCACCTTGGGGGAGGCTTGTGTGAACCCCGCCCTCCTACAAAATCAGATTGGGGTCCCCCATACCTCATCTTAAAGGGAAGCCTTGCCCCCAACTCCTGTGAGGTGGCACAACCATCCAGGTCACCCAGTTTCGGGGTGATATCCCCTTGAAGTCTCGGCAGTGCATATTCAGCCCTGAGGAGAGAACTGGAAGAGAGAGTCTCACCTCATAGACTTAGACTCTCTCCCCCTCTATCATAACATTCTTTGACTGGCTCTCCTATTGTTATAATTGCCATGAGCCAGCAAGGAGAAGCAGTTACTGGCAGGACTATAAAAGGGAGAAATTTGAACAAGAAGCTTTCTCAGTTCTGAGAAGGGGATTGGGGAGGTTGGTTGAGATTTGGGTAGGCCAAACCAAATCAATTTAGATTACCTGCATCCTGTTCCAATTGCTACCACTCCTTTAACTTCTGTGTAAAGCTGTGCTAGACATTCTATCAACTGAACATCAAGGAAGAAATAACATCAAAACTCAAACAATCTGGTTCAGGCCAAGGTGCCTGGCCTAGCCAGGTTGCTACAGAGAGGACAAACCCCTCTAGTTGACAGTCTCAAACCTGATTACCTTTAATTAACAAACCTGATCATCGGTAGTTTTAGTCAAGCTTTCCTGACACCTCCTTCTTTCAATCTTGTTCCCTTTCCCTAAATTTGTTATTATTACATTCTAAACTTACTTAGGGGGATGTCATCATTGCCCTAAAGATCACTGATTATATCCTTGGGTATCTGAGGGAAAGAGATTGCTCAAACTAAAGTTAGGTTGCAGTCAATAGCGTTATCCATTAGCTCTGAAGCCAGGATAAGCAATCAAAGAAGCTGTGTGATCTAACCTAGGTCTAGTCTTCTCATCTGATCACTTATTCCTGGGACACTGTTGTGTTGGAGCTGGGTGTTTAGTTTAGTTCCAAATATTCCTGTGGGGTCTTGGTGTTCACTACCACAACTTGGTGTTCACCTAGGCATTCTCACTCTCACTTAGCTCAGGTCCTTATACCATCAGAGGACCTTAGGCCATCTCTTTATCAGGTAACAACCTCAACATAACAGGGTATACATCTCTCTCTCTCTGTCTCTTTATCTAACATCTACAGACTATTTAGCCAATGTAAAGAAACAGAAAAAATGAGAAAGCTGAAAGAGTTCAGAAACCCTTTTGCTACTCCTGCCAAGGTAAGAGATGTTAGCCAGAGATAATACTCATTTAGAATATAAACTCATTTACAAATTCTTAGAGAGATGATAATGGAAAAGCTTTATATTATTTCATAAGAACAATGTGAAGCAGTAGAGAAAAAAGGATGCTTCTTATAAAATGTCTTTAACTTGATTGATCCAGATCATCCCAAAAATAATAGTTTGTTACAATTATGTAGCATCATAAATTTACCAGGGTGCTTTATCTACATTATCTCACTTAAGCCTTAGAACAACTCTTTGCTAAATAAACAAGACTATTATAAGAAAAAGGCCATTGAGTTGATATTAATCACTGCTACCCTATGCATTCTCTTTATGAAAAAAACATACATGTGTTAAAGGCATCCTCAAGGAAAGTAGACAAAAGAATCAGGCAGGATTTTGCAAAACAGTATTTTACAGCAGACCTTGTTTTTATAAAACCATCCAGTAGATTGAAAGAAAAAAATCCCACTGTATTACTATTTGTTTAATATTAAAAAAAAGAAGACTTGGCAAAGTTGAATGCTACTTTAAAGGCTCTCATCCAATAAGGTGCCTTCTACACTTATTTTAAGAAAATAATAATAATTGGTTTTCACATAATGTTTTAAAATTTGCAGAGTTCTTTATATGCATGATCTCATTTGAGTCTCTTAACAACTTCATAAGGTCAGTAGCACACAGATATTATTTTAATTTCCTTTAACAGTTGAGGAAGGTGAGGCTTAGAGAAGTTAGAAGACTTAATCATTGTCACAAAGTAAGTAAGCAAGTATCACAAACTTACAACATGCTCAACAAAGGTGCTTGTTTACCATTATAAAGCCTAATGCAGAATCCAAATGGAAGATGTTTATATAGTCCCATCCTCTGCATACTCTTTTTTGATCATCACATTCTGCTGGCTGTATTGTCTCAAATCACTGCAGAAACTCTAAAGGAGATCTGTATTCTCCCCAGAGTTAGTAATAATTATCCACCAAGGCAAAATCAAACAAAGATTTTCTATTTTCCAGACTATTACATGCAATTGACCTAGAAGCCATATTTTCAGTGATCCCAAGATCTGTCCTCCATGTGTAAGGGGGAGGGAGGTTGAGTGAGGTAGGCACAGGGGGTGGTAATGGGTAGAAGAGATGTTGGGGAGAAAAAGAGAAGACTTTTCATCCTTCCTATTTCCCATCTCCTTAGAGAACTACAAAATAGACTATGTCTGTTTCAGTGACCGAAGCCTGGCTTCCTAGTCAATCTCTCATTCCACTGGCTCTTGTTATATTCATATCCTGGGAAATGATGCATGCCACCATGAATGACAGGGAAGGCAGTTGGAAGACATGGAATATTCCCAGGTGCCCTGAGCCAGGGGCAAATGTCAGTTGGCCTGACAGTATAAATTCCCCTGAGAGCCACTTGAAAGGGGTCTTTTGAGGTCTTTAGGTCTCTAGGTCTCTGGGTGGTGAAGGGAGGCAGGGAGGTCTATGAAGAAGAGGGTAGGAAGAATATGAATATTTCCTGAAGACTGTGAGAGCTAGTGTATCACCAAACACTGATAGTGAGAAAGCTGAGAGAATAAGATCACCCACACAGTTGCATCAATAGCAGTCCCTATTCTCTGGCTTGGTTTTGGCCAGGCTGGGCCAGAGGTGTAGTGGAGAATAAAGCTCCAGCTTTTACTAGGTCAATAGCCTCCAGTCCTGATTGTCAACTAGTTACAGATATTAGGTTGATAGAGTCTCCAATCCCCATTCTTTGTCCTGTTTATCCTTTCCCTGATTATAGATAAAGTGAGTTTAACAAGTACCTTCCTGAGTGGTCTTTATATCATGACCCTTGGGAGGAGTCAACACAGTCAGATATCAAACATGATCCAAGGCAAATGAAAAGCCCTATATTAATTTATCCAACCCCAGGTTGGACCTGAAAGGATTACTCATTCATCTAACCTCTCGGGGGGGGGGTCCTCCCTGGGCAACTGTTAGAGAAAAGGGGAAATTATAACAACTATCAAGGGTGATCGGGGTTGGTGTTCTTCCATCACCTGCGGCTAGGGAGAATACAGATAGATACATTCACATCACTGTATATCTATATCTCCCTAGGCCCCTTTTGTTCATAACACTCTGAGCCTTATCTTCCATGGCTTGGAACCATGGGTGTCCCCATTCTTGAATCCTACTACCTTCCCCTTAGTTAGTAGACAGAGGGGAAAACCTCAGACCCACAACAGCTGGGGCAACTGGAACTCTGAATACAATTTTTGGTAGCACGAAGTCATTGTTACATATGGTAGTTAGATTTTTCTCAAACTATTATTACATTGTAATTCAGTTACATTATGGTAATGGGTTATTCTTTGCCTTTTTAAATTTAAATTTGTTTATTTATTTGTAACATTAAAATACCCAGTTAATTCCTTCCCTTCCCCCCCACATTAGAAAAGCATTCTGGCAGAGGTCATGTGATATAATGGCCTTGGAGCTGTTATTCTTAAATTGTTCAGTGTACTTGAAAGAAGGAACATCTGATTTAGAATCCTGCCTGAAGATACTTACTAGCCTTGTGACTCTGGGCAAGTCTCTTAACTTCTGCCAGCCTGAAGTTTTCTCATCTATAAAATAGAGTTAATAATAGCATCTACCTCACAGGCATAGTGCGGATTAAATGAGATAATATTTGTAAAAGTGCTTTGCAAACCCCAAAGCAACCCATAAATACTAGCAATTATTATCATTGTAACTAACATTTATATATCACCTTAAGGTTTGCATAGCATTTTTGTCACTATGGCACTATGACACTGGCACAAATTCATTTCCCATTTTTCACAGGTGAGGAAATTGAGGCTAAGAGAGTTTAAGTGACTTACTTGAGGTCACACAGTGAAGTAGGCATTACAGGCTGGATTTGAACACAGATCTCTGGCTGAGCCTTTTCTCTGAGACCAGTATTCTAATTCTACTTTGATGCTGACTAGTGGTGAGGCCTTAGGCAAAGAATGTTAGCCCTTGGAGCTTCTCCCATCTATAGAAAAGGGATGACATTTATGGTAAGCAACTCAAAGAATGGTTGTGAGGAAAATAACTTTTAAGTCCTTAAGAAATGTGGTATTATTATTGCCATCCTATTTTTGGAGGAATATTCTGGAATCAAAACCAATGGCTAGGCTTTTTGATTTGGACAGAGAAGTCTTGGGGCTGTATCTACAAGATTCATTTCTTTCACTGAAGCCCATTCCCTCACTTTTAAGTTTCTTTTCTAGCTATAAAGCCGGTAAGGACTTATGTATTATATACTAGGAAGAGACAGAGAGACCACAGAATCCTCACTTCTAAGGTATTTACCACATCCATTGCGTATCTATCTGGGTGCTCCTTCTAGTGGGCAGCTGGGGATACCATGGACTGAGTGTTGGACCTGGAGGCGCTCATCGTCCCGAGTTCCAATCTGGCCTCAGACACTAGCTGGGGGACTCTGGACAAGTTCCTTCACCATGTTTACCTGACTTTCCTCATTGGTCCAACAAGCCAGAGAAAGACAGCAAAACACTTCAGTGTCTCTGCCAAGAAAGCTCCAAAAGAAGAGTCGAACATGACTGAAACAACTGAACGACAACTGCTTATAATCAGGTATACAGAAAAGAAATTAACATGTCAGCAGGCATTTATTAAGTGTTCACTGCATGCTAGGCACAAGGCTAAGGGCAAATAAAGGCAAAAATAAAATAGTCCCTGACCTCAAGGAATATGGTCTAACAATAAAACTACTATATAAAAATAAACAAAAAGCCACACATACACACTCACTATACACACACACACACACACACACACACACATACACACACACACACAGAGACTAACAATAGACATCACACAAAATACATAAAGCCATGCACTATATATGTACACACAGACATAGCAGATATACATACACACAATATACACACACTATATACCATAATGAAATGTACACACTGTACACATCCACAATATATATATATACATATGCACATAGAGGAGATATGTACACGCCAAACTATATGTACACACACTATATATGCACACACACAACATATATGACACACACATAAGTGAGAAGCACACATACTACCTATCTACACGCACACACAGGCACACACTATCCATGCCCGCTCTCACACACATGCACGCCATCCTGGAAGCATCCCCTGAGGAAGGCCCGAGCAGAAGATGCTGGGGATGGTGGAGGCGGGTAAGGCAGACAGCCAGTGACGGCGGCCCGAGCCGGGAGGCAGAAGGCCTCATTAGCTGCCCAGGGAGGAGGCCTGGAAAGCTGGGAAGGAGATGGCCACGCTGAAGGGCTCTCAAAGCCACACAGGATTTTCTCTGATCCAGGAGCTACAGGGGAACCAGTGGGGGTTCCTGGTCAGACTTAAAGTTTCCACGAGCGTCACTGGGAACTCTCAGCCCCTGTGAAACAAGAACCGGTCTCGCTGTTGGTTTTTTCCTCTCTCCCTGCTCCCTTTTTTTCATTTTTTTCAGTTTCATGGAGAAACAATTTTTGGTCATTTTTTTTGACATTTTAAAATTCAGATTTTCTCCCCTCCCTTAGGCGGTGAATCTTCTGATACAGGCTCCTTTCATGTGAAACACACTTCCACATTGCATGTGTCATGACGGAAGGCCCAGACCCCACGCAGGACAGAGATCTCAGGACGGACACCCAGGGGAAGGCAGTGCGTGTGCTCTGCGCTCACTCTCTGGTGTCCTTCCTCGGCCGCGGGGCCTGCCATCGGGAGTCTCTTGGGAAAGTCTCAGAGCCTGGCTTTGCTGCTAATGACGTGGTCCTTCACAGCCCATCGTCACCTGGGCTTTCTGTCACTGCTTGCAGTGTTCTGCTTCTGCTCCCTTCACTGCATCCGCTCATAGAAGTCTTTACAGGTTTTTCTGAGCTCATTAAAAGGTCTCTCTTTAGAGGCCCAAATGAGTCACATTAAGAGCTGCTAATTGGCAGAGGTGAGAGCCGCTAGGACTAATGTGATAACTGTAAGGACAGAACACGAGAAAGAACACTGAATTTGATCCTAAAACTTGTGTTCAGGTCCTGTTTCCATCACTTACTACTCGTGTGACTGTGGATCAGTCATCTTGTAAGGCCTCAGTCTCCTTACCAGCAAAATGGGAGGATTGGATGAGATGGCCTTCATGGCCCGTTTGTGCTCTAAATCTAAGATCTGAGAATGATCCTATGAAGCTAATCATGATGCCTACTTGGTGGTTCAGTATTTAAAATTGTTCCACAATAATAAATATGCCAAGGAAAGAGGAAGCTAGTACTCACCATCTGTTGATTTCTTACTTTTGTTACAACATGTTTATCCCTCCAGTCGAATCTCACTGGCAAAGGCATGTATGTGGTTGGCATCTTTAGTGCTTCAGAGTAAAGAGGAAGGCCAGAGGGTTTGCTTCTCAAATAGATATCTATAGAAGATAAACAGGAAATGGGAAGAAAATCTTTGTAATAAACCTCTCCAATAAAGGTCTCACTTCTAATAAGAGAGTGAGTTAAATTTACAAGAAAAAAAGGCATTCTCCAATTGATAATTGGTCAAAGGAGAGGAACTGGCAATTTTCAGAGGAAGAAATCCAAGCTATTAAAACCTGTATGAAAAATTTCTCTAAATCATGAAAAATTAGACAAAAGCAAATGAAAACAACTCTAAGGTGCCATCTGACAACCATCAGATTGCCTAAGATGACAAATAAGGAAAATGACAAATGCTAGAGGGTATGTGAGAAAACATTTACATTAATTTATTTTTTTAAAATCCCTTATTTCCCATCTTTTTTTTACCCCTATTTTATTTTTTTTCTACTATTTAGAATTTTTTTCAGTTACATGTAGAAACAATTTTTGACATTTTAGAATTCAGATTTCCCCCACTCTATCCTCTCCCTGACTCCTTGAGCCAGGGAAGAGTCTGATATATAGGTGAAAGCTGTACTTTCATGTACTTTCACGTTTCCATATTGCCCATGTCACAACAGAAGGCACAAAACACACATATAACAGAGATCTCAAGAAGGAAATACAGTGGAAGACAGCACACTCTCCACATATTGAGATGCTAGAAGAATCTGTCTGAGGCTCCAAAAACTCTTACTTTCTGAATCCTGTTAAACTCTGAAGTAAGATATCTTGAGAGCAACAAAAGAGATAAATATATATAGATATAGATATAGATATAGATATGTGTACATACACGAACACATATATCTATGTAAATCCTGGCTGCACTATTTGTGATAATAAAAAGCAGGAAACAAAACTCATGTCCAACAACTGGGGCATAAAGAAAATGTGGTACATGAATATAATGGAATTGGAAGGAATGATGCATCAAAAGAATTCTGAAAAACAGGATAAGTCTTCTATGAAGTGATACAGGATGAGGAAAATGAGTGAAAGAACAGACATGGCTAATACAACAATGTAAATAAAGTCTTTTTTTTTAAAACTCTTACTCTCGTCTTGGAATCAACACTGTGTATTGGCTCCAAGGCAGAAGAGTGGTAAGGGTAGGCAATGGGGGTCAAGTAACTTGCCCAGGGTCACTCAGCTAGGAAGTGTCTGAGGCCAGATTTGAACCCAGGACCTCCCATCTCTGGGCCTGGCTCTCAATCCACTGAGCCACCTAGTTGCCCCCTAAATAAAGTCATTTTTGAGAAGCCACAACACCCTAATCATATGATCAATGTTGGTTCATGCTTTCAAAATCAAAAGATATACTCTTATGAATCAATAAACTAACTCTTTGGAGAAGGAGGAAATGTGCTTTTCAAGAGACCTTTGGCTGTTTGTTGGAAAGTGTTGTGCCAAAACAAAGGTATCTACCAATTCTAAAAGTAAAAATTTAACAAACTGCAAATACCTTTTGGGTGGCTTAAAGGCAAAATGGCTATTTAATTATATAGAATTCTTTACTAGACATTGCTGAATAGCGGTTTGTTTATATAATGAAAAAGTTGAATAACTTCAGTGGACTCCAACTTCATCAAGAGCCAATGACTTTTCAGGCCCTGGTACTGCTTTTTATAACACATCTAAGGTTCTGTTATCCTCATTATTGATGAGGGAGCAGAAACACACAAACACACATATGTAAGGGTAATAAAGCTTGCTATCATAGAAATAATCTAAACAAACTCTTCCATTTTTATAGAGGAGAACGTGAGGCCCAGAGAAGTAAATGTCAACAGAGAGAAGGAATAAGAAGGAAATAAAGAGTTAAGGGAAGACAAACCAGGTAGGGCAGGACCAGAATGAGAACTCTGATTGCCTTGCTCACTGGCCAGTGTTCTTTCCATCATGCCACTTAGCCTTTCAAGTTCTTTAAGCAAAGGAACATGCAGCACTTTAGAATGTGTTTGAAAGCATGAATGGTGAGCACACCTTTACTGGCAAGGGCTTTGTGGAGGAGGTGGAATTTAGGAAGACTTGTGAAGTTCTTCTGTGGGAGCAGAAACACAGAAGAAAAGCATATGATCGATCATGTAGCTCAATGGGAATATGATTGGGGTTTTGATGTTAAAGGATCCCTCTACTGCAAATGTGAATAACATGGAAATGGGTTTTGAACAATGATACATGTATAACCCAGTGGAACTGCTTGTCAGCTCTGGGAGATGGCAGGGTGGGGGGATGGAATCATAAATCACGTAGCCATGGAAAAATATTCTAAATAAAAAAATTTTTTAAGAGATAATAGACAAAAAAATAATAAAAAATGTTAGTTCTTTGAAGGGAAAACACTACTCTAATCACCACAGAATGAAGCTCTTTGAGGAAAGCGACTGTATTTTTTTTCTCCTTTGAATTCCCATTCCTTTGCATAGTGCCTTGCAATATGAGATAACTGAAAAATGTTTATTATTTGATCACTGATTTATTCTGTCTGGCATGGGTTTATTTTCTTCCCTAGGACTTCGTTTGTATTTTATAGTGTACAAACCATGAGTATCCATTGGTTAAATCATTTTATTTTTCTAGAATCTCAGTTTCTATTTATATAAAATGAAGGCATTGAAGTAGATGATTTCTAAGGTCAGTTCCAGATTTAGAATTCTCTGAATTCTTGTAGATTTGGGGAAACAAAGTCAGACAAATATTCCTAAATGCAAACTAAAAGTGGAGGAGATAGTTTTGTTTCTTTAATTACAATGCTGTCCACACAAATATTTTACATTTTGCTCAGGGTACCAAGAGCAAAGGTTCTAGATTTTAGGCAATATGTGAATTTGGAAAAAAAATTATCTTTTTTTTAAAGTAACTTCTAACTGAAATTTAGAATTTCTCTTAATTATAAATTTAGGTAACAAATATTCTGTGAAGAGGTTAATAGATTTCTCCAGATTGACAAAGGAATGTCTCAAACACACATGATGTTTAAGAATCTCTGGTCTAGAGTTTAGAACTATACTTATCATAAATGCCAGCGTGTAAGTGACACTCTCCTTCCTGGTAGAAATTAAAATCCTTGAGGTCAGGCATCATTTGATTTTTGTTTTTGTGTTTTTGTGTCACTGAAGGCCTGATACACAGAAGGCCCTTATGAAATGCTTCTTGAATTGAACTGAAAGATAATGGAAATTTTCTACTTACTGTCATTTCATAAATCTGTGACTGAAATAATCCACAAAGACAAAGAAAATTCATCATAGTTAACAAGTGAATAGGATCATCAGACTATACCTTTAAACTCTTCAGGTAACAAATAAGAAAACTGATTTATTCCATAGATGGCAGAAGTATTGTCACTGGATGAAAATGAATTTAAGTAGTGATGTCTTTTAAGACTTTCCTAGAAGTTGGAGATGAGAAGAAACAAAAATGAGTAAAACCAAAGATTAAATTTGCATTTTAAAAATAAACTCAGTCCTTGCCTTTTTTAATTTTATTTTTAAATTTTTATTTAGAATATTTTTCCAAGGTTACACGATTCATAATGCCCCCTCCTTCCTCCCAAAGCTGACAAGCATTTCCACTGGGTTATAAATGTATCATTGTTCAAAACATATTTCTATGTTATTCATATTTGCAGTAGAGCAGTCTTTTTATGCCAAAACCACCCTAAACAGATCCCTAAAAGAGTACATGATCAAGCATATCTTTTTCTAATGCATTTCTGGTCCCACAATTCTTTCTCTGGATGTGGATAGTGTTCTTTCTCATAAGTTCCTCTGGATTGTCCTGCTGCTGGTAGAAAAATCTATTACATTCAATTGTGCCATAATGTATCAATTTCTGTGTACAATGTTCTCTTGGTTCTGCTCCCTTTGCTTTGCATCAATTCCTGGAGGTCTTTCCAGTTCACATGGAATTCCTCCAGTTTATTATTCCTTTGAGCACAACAGTATTCCATCACCAGCATATACCACAATTTGTTCAGCCATTCTACAATTGAAGGGCATACCCTCATTTTCCAGTTTTTTGCCACCACAAAGAGCATGGCTATAAATATTTTTGTACAAGTCTTTTTCCTTATTATCTCTTTGGGGTACAAAACCAGCAGTGGTATGGCTGGATCAAAAGGCAGGCATTCATTTAAAGCCCTTTGTGCATAGTTCTAAATTGTTCTACAGAATGGTTGGACCTATTCACAACACCAGAAGCAGTGTATTAGTGTCCCAATTTTGTCACATCCTCTCCCAACATTTATCACTTTCCTTTGCTGTCATATTGGCCAGTCTGCTAGGTGTGATGTGGTACTTCAGAGTTGTTTTAATCTGCATTTCTCTATCAGGAGTGATTTAAGACATTTTTTCATGTGCTTATTGATAGTTTTGATTCCATTGTGTGAAAACCGCCTATTCATGTCCTTTGACCATTTGTTGATTGGTGAATGGCTTGATTTTTTTGGTAAATTTGACTTAGTTCCTTATATATTTGGGAAATTAAACCTTTGTTAGAGAGTTTTGTTATAAAAATGTTCTCCCAATTTGTTGCTTTCCTTCTAATTTTGACTGCATTGGTTTTATTTGTACAAACCTTTTAAATTTGATATAATCAAAGTCATTATTTTTATATTTTGCAATGTTCTATATCTCTTAAATTCCTTCTTTTCCCACAGATCTGACAGGCATACTATTCTATGTTCACCTAATTTATTTATGATTTCACTCTTTATATTTAAGTCATTTACCCATTTTGAATTTATCTTGGTATAGGGTGTAAGATGTTGACCTAAACCTAATTTTCCTCATACTGTTTTCCAATTTTCCCAGCAGTTTTTGTCAAATAATGAATTCTTGTCCCAAAAGCAGGAGTCTATCAAACACTAGTTTGCTGAGGTCATTTAACCCTAGTCTTTTCCATTGATCCATCCTTCTGTCTCTTAGCCAGTACCACATTGTTTTGATAACCACTGCTTTATAGTACAGTTTAATATCTGGTACTGCTAGGCTCCCATCCTTCACATTATTTCCCTTGATGTTCTTGAGCATTTGTTCTTCCAGATGAACTTTGTTATAGTTTTTTCTATTTCTATAAAGTTTTTTGGTAGTTTAATATATATGGTACTAAATAAGCAGATTAATTTGGGTAGGATTGTCATTTTTATTATATTAGCTCGTCATACCAATAAGTCCTACCTATTGTTTAAATCTAGTTTTAATTGTATAAAAAGTGTTTTGTAGTTGTGTTCATATAATTCCTGTGTTTGTCTTGGCAGATAGATTCCTAAATATTTATATTGTCTAGAGTGATTTTTTTTAGTGATTTAAACTAGTTTAATTTGTTTCAGAATAATTATATAAAAAGTTAAAAATGAAGGCCCAAGGAGAACAGAAAGGGATGGGGACTTTCCTCATGGTGCAAGGTCTGATCATTCATGTCTCCTGCACTGTCCCCTGTCTCCAATGTGCCATTGATGCAGACCATGGAGTAGATATGGCTCCTTTCCATGTGAACTATTGCTTATAGTTACCCTCCTCTTCTGTTTCTGAAGAACACAACTGCCCCTGCTTTCCCACCCCCACATATCAGCCATCAGAATCTCTGGATTTGGAAAAGATTTTCTTCATTGTTATAGACATGTTGATGGTATAGTCAAAGAAATAGATTCCTTCTTTGTTTCCATCATCTGAACTGTCACTGGAACATTAAATGGAACCCCAGTTCTTTTGCCAGAACTCAGGGAATTGGTGCAGGTAGATGCAGTCAGATCTGAAAGGACATCGGCCTTTTCCTTGTTTGAAGAACCTGCAGTGGATTTGGCTTGTTTGTTCCTTGAAATTCTGGATGGGTTGTTCCTTCTCAGGTCCCTTGCTGACCCAGAATTGATGACATTTTGAAAGCTTTCTCCATGGCTCTGGTGCTAGGTACTGAGGCAGCTCACACAGTAGAAATGGGAACAGTTGGGCAGAATGGCAAAGAGGCGGTCTTCTTGGGGTTTGTCCCAAACCTTCTCCATACACATGCCACATACCACATTCTGACTCTCCTCATTCACTGGGTTTGGAGGCCGAGAAGTTCTTGGGAGTCCAAAGACATTCTGATCGGGGAAGGAGTCAGGGAATAGTGCTGGTTCAGAATCAGGATGGGGAGCAGGCTCCAGGGTGGAATTAAGATTGAGATTACCTAATAGAATGTCCAGAGGGTTAGAGAAAGGGCTGTCAACCACCTCCTTTGTGTCCAGATCTTTTATCTTTCTACCATGCTGGATACTTTGACCAAACTCTTCAGGCACTGAATGCAGAGTGGCCAGCTCAGAGGTTACATGCCAACACTCTAGCCTAGGCTCTGGCAAAGATGGGAGAGACTCTATAGTGCTTTCTGAAGAGTCTGAAGCCTGGGGGTGCTGGTACCTGCACTTATTTCCACGAAAACAGAATCCGTGCTAGAAGTACTTGCAGACTAGCAGTGAACGGCTATCATGAGCAAAGGGGCAGTCCTGTCCTCGGTAACAGAAACCCTGGGCAAAATACCTGCACTCAGGATGAGGCCTGCTGTAGCTGCTGCCATCACCACCAGCCTCAGCCATCTGAACTGGAGTCACTGGAAAGAATGGCTGTCAAGAGTGATTTTAAATGGAGTTTCTCTTTCGAACTCCTGCTGCTGAGTTTTATTGGAAATATATAGAAATGCTGATGATTTATGTGGGTTTATTTTGTACCCTGCAACTTTACTAAAGTTTTTATTATTTCCACTAGCTTTTTAGTTTATTTTTCTGGGGTTCTTTAAGTATACCATCATATCTTCTGCAAAGAGTGATAGTTTAGTCTCCTCATTGCCTACTTTAATCTCTTCAATTTCTTTTTCTTCTCTATTGAATAAAAGAGGTGATAATGGGCATCCTTGCTTCACTCCTGATCTTACTAGGAAGGCTTCTAATTTGTTCCCATTGCAGATGATACTTGCAGGTGGCTTTAAATATATACTATTTATTATTTTGAGGAATGACCCTTCTATTCCTATACTTTTAGTGTTTTCAATAGGAATGGGTGTTGTTTTTTGTCAAAGGCTTTTTCTGCATCTTTTGAGATGTGATTTTTGTTGGTTCGATTATTGATATGGTCAATTATGTGGATGGTTTTCAACAATAATCATTTGAAGTAGAAAGAATAAAAGGAAATAGAAGTATGGGCAGCTGGGTAGCTCAGTGGATTGAGGGCCAGGCCTAGAGACGGGAGGTCCTAGGTTCAAATCCGGCCTCAGACACTTCCCAGCTCTGTGACCCTGGACAGGTCACTTGACCCCCATTGCCTACCCTTACCACTCTTCCACCTATAAGTCAATACACAGAAGTTAAGGGTTTAAAAATTAAAAAAAATAATAATAAAAATTAAAAAAAAAAAGGAAATAGAAGTATAAAAAACCCAATTACCTAACAAAATTAAGACCACGTGACTAATTTCTGAATATCATTTTCTTTGCCTTCCAATCCTTTCATGTAGAAGCCACTAGGTCCTGAGTGATCTTGATTATATTTCCATGATATTTGAATACTTTCTTTCTGGCTGCTTTTAGTATTTTTTCCTTGGCTTGGTGGCTCTCGAATTTGGCTCTTACATTTCTGGAAGTTGTCAATTGAGGATCTGTTTCTGGAGGCTATCTGTGAATTCTTTCAATTTCAATTTTATTTCCTTGTTCAAGGATCTCTGGACAGTTATTTTTTATAATTTCATGATATCCAAGGTTTTTTTCTTCATCATGGTTTTCAGGTAATCCAATAATTCTCAGATTGTTTCTCCTAGATCTATTTTCGAGGTCTGTTGTTTTTTTCAATAAGATATTTCATGTTTTCCTGTTTTTTCATTCCTTTGATTTTGCTTCACTGTTTCTTGAATTCTCATGAAAGCATTAATTTCTAAATGGTTAAGTCTGATTTTTAAGGCCTGATTTTCCTCTGTTAATTTTTGGTTCGCCTTTTTTAATTGGCCCATTTCTCCTTGCATCACTTTCATTTCTCTTTACCACTTTTCCTCTACCTTTAACAATTGGGTTTTGAACTCTTTTTTGAGCTTTTTAAGAATCTGTGTCCAATCCATATTTTTCTTTTGGACTTTGGGTGTGTATCCTTTGCTTTCACTGTCCCCTTCAGTGTCTGCACCTTGCTCTTTGTCTCCATAAAAAGTCTTTAGAGTTAGGTGTCTTTTTGATTATTTGCTCATTTTTCCTAATTATAGATAGGCTCTGTTTTCTGAGAAGTTGGAGTACTCTCTTTAAACTTCAGGCCTTCCTTGATGAGGCTTATTTTCTGGGTTGTTATTAGTTTACCAGGTGGTCTGAGGGCTAAGAGCTCTGAGAGTCCCCTCCCACTGCTGATTCAATTGACCCTTGAGATGCTGATAGGTTAAAGACTTTCCTTAGGCTTGCGTGTAAGTTTTTGATCTCAGTCTGAACTTGATCAGGTCAGGTGCAGCTCAGATTCTAGCCCCAGGCTGAAGCTCACATTTTATGGTTTCAAGGTGTTCTTGATTCAATCAGGCACACCCTTGATTGCCCTGTCCTGGAGCTCCACCCTTAGTTTTGGGCAAAAAGATCACAGGGAGGCTCCTCCTGAGAACTGTGTTTTCACCCCAAGCCTAGACTGGGATTCCTGGCTTCACTCAGAGTCCACTCAGATTGGCCCCCTGCAGCCCAGATTGCTTTGGGCTAGGACTCCAGACTTCTCCACAAATTTGCAATTTCAAGGGGTGTTAGTTGGCTTGGATTTCTATTTTCCCAGGAGAATCTCAGGGTCTGACTTAGCTTTAGCTTAAGTTCAGAACCTGTGAGAGCAGATGTGTGGGGTGGTAGGGGTGGTTTGCTCTTGGCTTCCTCTTCACTGAGGCTATTCCCCCTGCTAGCTCCACTCCTCTTTTATCTCCCGTCCCCAGATGATCTCTGTCTACTTTTTGGGCTTTTCTCTCATTTTTTTAAAGGTTGTTCCCCTCTCTCTCTCTTTGTTGGTTCTTTCACTCCTTTATTTGTTTTATAGCGATATTTTACTCTTGGTTGGAGAGGATTTTTGTTGTGAAATGGCAAGCTGCTGCTCTAGTTATTCTTCCATCTTGGCTCCACCCCTGAAAGCTGAACAGGAATCCCTTCGTTTCCCATCCCTGGTAAGTAAGATTATTCCAGTCCTTGCCTTTCTAATAATTATAAATGACAGTTAAAAAAAAAAACCAACAACAAAAACAACTGATTTGCCCTTTAAAAGCCTTGATTTGTGTTTTATAGAACTTTCAAAGATTCTTCCAAATCAGTTCCACATATTTGGTCATAATGGAAACAATAAGAATTTCCAAATACGTAGGGATATACTCTGTAGTAATAAGTATATTTTATTAGCTATTCATTAATCCAATGTCAATTGATCTTTGTTACTAAATCTAAATTTGAGCCTTTTCACCAGAAAAGCTCTGTCAAAGAGGTATGTTTTAGATTCATACAGAGAGAAGCAAGAAGGACAAGAGACTTTCAGGGAATGGTGCACTGGGATATATCTCTGAAAAAGGATTATATCATTAAGTACAAATCATTAATTTGGATTCAAGATCATTATCCTTGGGCTTAGCAGAAGTGTCCCATTTGTATCAAAGATTATAGAGTGGAAAGGGGCTCTGGAAGTTATTGTGTTCACTGCTGTGCTTCACAGATGGGGAAACCGAGGCCCAAAGTAGTTCCATGATTTACCCTGAATAACATAAGTTGCAAGTGGTAGAGCTAAGATGTGAATCCAGCTCCTCTGACTTCAAATCTTTCCAGTGATCCACACTGCTTCATTCTCAGAGAAAAGTATTCACTAGCCAAATTAAAAGTATTTTTTTAAAAACATTCATTAAAAAAAATTTGAGTTCCAAAATTTTTCCCTCCCCCAGCCTCTCTCCCACCCATTGAGAAGGCAACAAGCTAAAAGTATTAATAAGATTTTAAACTATTTTAATGGCTTATTTCACCTACTTCACAGCACAAACCAAACTTAAGACCTGAGCCAGATTAATTATTTGTACATTGTTATTGTTGTTATTCAGTTGTCCAACTCTTCATGACTTAAATTGAGGTTTTCTTGGCAAATTGCTTTGCCATTTCCTTTTCCAGTTCATTTTACAGATGAGGAACTGAGGCAAATAGTTAAGTGGCTTGTCCAAGCTCATACAGCTATTAAGTATCTAAACCTGATTTAAATTCAGTTCTTCCTAATCCTAGGCCAGGCACTCTATCTGCTATACCACCTAGCTGTTGCATGCATTAGGTTTCTACTCATTAAAGTCACTATTGTAAATAGTTTTTGCAGGAAGCCATCTTGGGCAAACTGTTGCCAGTTGGGGGTTCAGATTTTGGAATTCCCAGAGCTGGCATGAGCTTGCATGAAACTGGAAAAGACTATTAGAACACCCCTATAAATAGGAGCTTAGCTCTAAGCCAAGTGATTCAGTTGTGAGTTAAGGCGGGAGGCAAAGGGTGGAAAGGGAAAGCTCTCCAGTCAAACTCAGAAGCTGCTTCATAAGCCAGGGTTAGCTGTTACTCTTTAGGGACAGTTACCCAGGTTCATTCATCATATACTGCTAACTGTGAATAATCTACTATCATCACCCAGATCATTTTATAACATCATCAGGAAGACCACTACTGAAGATCTACTAATATTACCAAGATAGCCAAGTCAAAGTCAAACAGCTAGCAACTTGAGCTAGTCCCTTGGTTGCCAAGCCAACCAGGCTGGCAGCTTCTGTTTGTGGCTTCTGTTATATTCATAATCTAGGAAATGCCACCTTGAATGGCAGGGAAGGTGGTTGGAAGACACGGAATGTTCCCAGGTGCTGTGAGCCAGGGGCAAACGTTGGTTGGCCTGACAGTATAAATATCCCTGACAGCCACTTGGAGGGGGTCTCTCTAGGCCTCGCTGGGCTCTGGAGGTCTCTGGACTGGGAAATCTCTGAGTGGGTGGTGAAAGGAGGCAGGGAGGTCTATGAAGAAGCGGGTAGGAAGAATATGAATATTTCCTGAAAGACTGTGAGAGCTAGTGCATCACCAAACACTGATAGTGAGAAAGCTGTGAGAATAAGATCACCAACACAGCTGCATCAATAACATTCCCTATTCTCTGGCTTGGCTGTGGCCAGGCTGGGCCAGAGGTGTAGTGGAGAAAGTAAAGCTCCAGCTTTTACTAGATCAATAGCCTCCAGTCCTGATTGTCAACTAGGCATAGATAGTAGATTTATAGGGTCTCTAATCCCCAATCCTTGTCCTGTTTATCCTTTCCCTGATTTAGATAGAGAGTTTAACAAGTACCTTCCTGAGTGGTCTTTATATCACTGTCCTTGGGGAGGGAGTCAACTCAGTCAGATATCAAACGTGATCCAAGGCAAATCAAAATCCTTATATTAATTTATCCAACCCCAGGTTGGACCTGGAAAGGTCACCTATCCATTTAACCTCTCGGGGGTCCTCCCTGGGCAACTGTTAGAGAAAAGGGGAAATTATAACAACTATCAAAGGTGATCAGGGTTGGTGTTGCTCCATCATCTGCAGCTAGGGGAATACAGATAGATACAGTCACATCACTGTATATCTATATCTCCTTAGGACCCTCCTTTTTGTTTATAATACTTCCTTCTGGGGATTGCTGAAGATTTATTATTTAGTTAGTTAGGTCAGTCTATCCCTTAAACTTCTCTCCTAATCCCAATTTCATTTAGACCTAACTCAACTTTTAATCATTCCTGTTATCGTCTATTAAATTACTTACTGAGAAACAAGATCTGTATACTGACTTGATTCACCAGCTTCAAGATTCTCTCAGTGAAGGGTAACAGTTAGGGTGCTGTCTTCACTGGGAGGCTTAAACAGACTGAACATCAAGATTTGTTTATCATCAACATCAATATAATTAAAATCTCCTAGTTTTCAGTGCAGTCAGATTGGAGTAATTATTAATATTAAGAAGATACTGTATCTATATCATCAAAAGATACAGCTCACATCTTGTTGTCAATTAAAAGGATTCTATTCACTTCCTTAGAGACAGAGTAAGGAGAGGAGCTGTCCACCTGCTGAAATAAGCAGGCTGGTGACCACAAATACTATCTTTTCCAGTTTTCAGTTCCTGCTTTTTACACTATTTAATATGTTCGGAATTCTATGAACAGAATTCGAATCAACTGGTTATCAAAGTCATTGAGATTTCTGGGTGACATAAGATCATGAAACAAAGTTAGGAGCTGGGCTTCCGTTTGGTTGGGCAGAAAATGCATTAAATATCCAGAAGAGATAGCAAATAGTTCAGGAATGAATAGGAGGGCTTCAGGTTTGAAGTACTGAAAGCAGCACTGGTTTAAACAACAACAACAACAACAACACTATGGAGGCAGGCATGGCTAGAGAGAACACAGATAATCTGACCAGATACATGAACCACCCTGATTTATCAGCAAACCCTGTAAAATAACCAAAGCAAGATTGCTGAGCTGCTGGTTACTGTTTCACCTATAGAGCCTCATTTGAACCTTTGGTTTAATTAGCTTTTAAACTGAGTGGCAAAATGCCTGGGGGACATGACTTCTTGAAAGAATTCCAACATCAGACTTCATAATCCTGATTGCGTCAATAAACACTGGACTTGGTGTTCTGCTTATAGTGCCTCAGTATGTGAATTTGTGAACCCTTCAAGTAAATGGGCTCCCCTACATGCAGAGAATGTGAAGCAGGGTGGCAGTTTCACTGACTACTGCTAAAGAGACTGTATGACTGCCCTATTCATTTGCTGCCAGATTTGATTCCAGCTTTATGGGTTATATTTAAGCCCTGTATGAAAGATGGAGGAAGGGAGTGAAAAGGTATTATTCAAATTTTTAACTAAAAACCAAAAGGCTCTTTTTGGGAGGTGATAATAACAATAGATAATATTTATATAGTGCGTTAACGTTTCCAAAATACTTTATCCTGTAAGGTAGGTGCTATTATTATCCCAGTTTTACAGATGAGGAGCTAAGGCTGAGTGAGACCAAACGAATGAGCCAGGATCATATCAGTATCAAGGCCCTGAGGCAGAACATGAATGTAGGTCTTTCCACCAATATAATTTGCATCTAATTTGTAACCTATAATCGTAGAGAATTGGAAGGGGGGGGGAGGGACAGAGACAGAGTTCTCCATCATAGCTTTCAGGGGCAGTTACTATTGGCGGCCTGTTAGTTTTCTTTGCTCCTTCTTAGATTTCAATTATTAATTCCCTCAAAAAGAATTTATTCACTAAGCAGTTTTGAAGACCAGATTGTTCTGTATGCTATTGTAATTACATAGCCAGGGACAAGACTCTCACACGTGCATAGGAATTTACCTATGCTGTTGTTCAGTTTTGTCTTTCTCTTCATGAACCCATGGACCATAGCATGCCAGGGCTTTCTAGTCTCCACTCTCTCTCTTGAAGTCTGTCCAGTTCATGTTTGTTGTTTCTATGGCCCAATTTATATAACTCAACCTCTGCTACCTAATGTCTTCAATCTTTCCCAAAATCAGGGTCTTTAACAACAAATCCTGACTTCTCATCCTGTGGCTAAAATATTTAAGCTTCAGCTTCAGTAGGTGACCTTCTAAAGTCCATAGTCTGAATTAATTTCTTTAAGTATTGACTAATTTGATCTCCATGCTGTCAAGGAGACTCAAAAGTCTTCTCCCATCACCATAATTCAAAAGTGTTGATTCTGCAATGATCAAGTTTCAATTATAGGGACTTTTGTCAACAAGGTGATGATGTCTCTGATTTTTAGACTGCTGTCCAAATTTGTTCCAAGGAGTATGAGACTTTTAAAATTTCACGGCTACAATCACCATCTTCAGTGATCCTAAATCCAAGAATACAAAAAATATATAAAAAATATAAAGACACTGCTTCATTTTCCTCCCATTTCTCTATACAGAATTTCAAGTTGTGATGGACAAACAAAACAGAAATTGGTGCACTCTAAGTTTTCAGTACCATGGTCAAGAACATCAGAGAAAATGAGGACAAGGAGCTAATTCCTCCCATCTGAGCTGGGGTACACTGCCCTGATGGGCATATGGGCAGAGGCATGCAGTGGGAGGCATAAAGAGGAAGGAGACTAACCTAAGGCTGTAAGGTAACTTAAGATTTGCCATTCTTTTGGAACAGCTGCTTTTGGAAAAAGATGGAAACACTTCCTATTCCTACTTTCCACCCCTCCCCACATTGTAATACTGGTAGCAGTATCAGAATTCACAGGTCTTCCTAAGGTAGGTATGTTTTCCTATGCCTTGCAATGACCTTTGAGAAAGCAGCCAAGGGAGCCAATGTGGATGCTGTCTTCCTCCCTGTGCATCCTGCTAGGGATGTTTTGCATATTCTGGTTATTTACTACCTTCCTCTTGGCTGGAGATCAGCTTCCCATGGTTGGGTAAGTTTGATTATGTGCCTTACTGAGGAAGTGCGGACTGCTTCTGATGTGGCAACTTTCTGAAACTTCCCCAAGAACTATAGGGGTTGAGTGGTTTCCGGCTTCTGCAGGACAGTAATCTCATCCTCACTGTCCTCACTTCTTTTCCTATCACCTTAGAAGGTTTAGAGGAAGGGTAGATAGCTGCACGAGTGGTAGAGATTGTTACAAAAGTGGTGCTATAAAGCTGATCCATTTATGTTAACTTGCCTGCTTCTCCAAGACTACAGCCTTCAATACCACCTAAATGCAATAATGTCCCACCCCCTCACTTCATTTAATTTTTAAAAATTATTCTTTCAATTAAGATGCATTTATTTTCTCCACCTCTCCTCCATTAAAAAAAAGAAAAACAAAGCCCATGTGATAGTTTACAGTCAAATAAAACCAATTCCTGCTTAACCATTTTCCCCTAAAAGGGTATGTCTCATTCTACATCTTAAATCATCAACTCATCACTCCAAGAAGTGGGCAGCGTGCTTTATAATTAGTCCTCTGGACTTGTGGTTGATCATTGCATTGATCAGAATTCTTAAATCTTTCATGTAGTTTGTCTTTATTGTATAAATTGCTTTTCTGTTTTTGTATCAGTTCATACAATTCTCAGCTTTCTTTGAAATCATTCCTTTCTTCATTTCTTATGGAAAAATAGCATTCCATTAGACTTTTATACAATAATGTGTTCAGTCATTCTTTAGTTGATGGGCTTCCCCTTTATTTCTAGTTTTCTATTGCTACAAAAAGAGTTTATATATGTATGTATGTGTAGCAATATATGTAATATATATTATGTATATATATAATGTATGTGTGTGTTTATATTCACATATATAGTGTATGTATGTATTATATTACAAATGAGTACTTTTCCTCCTTTTAAAAAATTTTCTTTGGTTGATAGACTCAATAGCAGTACTATCAGTATGTCAAAGGCTACATATATGACTTTGGGCTAGTTAAAAAATATTTTCTGGAATGGCCTGACAAATTCACAGCTTCACCAATGAAACACTAATTTTCCTGTTTCAAGCAGAACCTCCCCCTTATGTCACATTCCTTTTTTGCCATCTTCAACAATCTGATAGGTTACCAATTATTTGCATGTTTATTAGCATTTTTGTTTTTCTATCACCTTAATTTCCAAATATATCTTTTCCTCCTAATCTTCTCAAGGAGCAATCCCTTATAAAAAAGGATTTTAAAAGTTCAAATAACCAACAAATCAACCAAATTTAAAATGATATATTATGTGCTACACCATAATCCTCCACCTCTGCAAAGAACATAGGGAAATACAATCATACCTCTTCTTTGGAGTCAAATATAATAATCATTTAATAATATTCAGTTAAATATTTTTAACCACCTATTTTCAAAGGTTGACAAAAGCAAATACTGGCCTCAATTAAGCAGTATGAATTGGGAATTAAGATGCAGAATTTATCTATTGTGTCTACTCTGTGCAGAGTACTGTTATGTACTGGAAATACAAAGGGAAAATTGATCATTGTCCTCAGAGAGCTAACATTCTCCTGGTCTGAGAATGAAGGAGAATGAAGATTCGAAATGCACAAAAATGAGAAAACTCCTCAAAGTCCAGGGATATGGAGTCCTAGAAAAACAATGTAGACTTGGGAGAAGCTTCCTAGAGATGGTGGCACCTGAACTGAGCCTTGAAGGAAGCTAGTAATTTTAAGAGCAGGAGGACAATAAGCAGTGCATTCCCAGCAGGAAGAAAAAACTGTGAAAAAGGAGGTAGATTATAGGAACCTGGGTTTGGGAAATAACAGGGAGGTCAGTTTGATATTAGAAACTAAATACTAGTGAGAAGCCAAATTGTGAATGAGCTGAATTGTCAAGTTAAGGAGTCTATATTTTCTCAGAGGTAAAAAAGGAGACCAAGAAGGTTTTTGAGCAATAAAGTACAGAATCAGACTCTTGCTTGTACAAGATCATCTTAACCTACTATTCACATAGCAGTAATTCTTTTTTTTTTTTAATCCTTATTTTCTTTCTTAGTAACAAATCTAAGATAGAAGGGTAAGGGCTTGACAAATGGGGTTAAGTGACTTGCCCAGGATCACACAGCTAGTTAGTGTCTGAAGCCAGATCTAAACCCAAGTCTTCCTGACTCCAGGCTGGGTGCTCTATCCATTCTGCCACTTGGCTGCCCTGACAGCAGCAATTCAATCTGGCTCTATCACCACCCTGACGTCCATTCCCAAAGCCAAAAGACACAGATTCTGCCAACTTGCCCAAGCTCCATTTAAAAGAGACCAGAGAAAACTAGCAGGAGTTAGTCTTCTAACCTAGCTCCCAAGTAGATTACCTAAAAGTTATATAGGATGGGGGAATCTCTCCAAGGATGTAGAGACTCTAAAAAAGGAGAATGATAGAACTGAAACTCAAAAAATGCATAAAGAGAAAACTGTCGGTAGAAGAAAAACAAAAGGAAATAACTTTTAGAGAACATATACATTTTGTACAAGCCAAAGAGATTGATCTTGAGGACAGGAAGTATATAGATAACTTGAAAGTAGATCCCCCAAATTAGATAAATTTGAAAACCTAAGAAACATACAACAAATAATATGAAAAAGTGTCTCAAACTTTCTAAAGTCAGGGAACAAAATACTGTTATGGATCGTTGAGGGACTGGATTGAAATGATGTAATTGTTAGGAAAAGTAAAGCAGAAAGCCCTAGGTGGTAAGGAACTTTAAACTCTTCTTAGGTAGAAACAGTAAATAAAATAATACAATTAAACTTCCTGTAGAAACCCTTCAACCAATCATAATATTAAAGGATTTAATGGAATAAGGAAACTTTTTGAACCATTTGCTTATTTGGTAGTTGAAGTTAAGGATCAAAACAAGGTTGGGAGGAGGTAGATGAGTAAAAAGGAAGATGAATAGTTTAAGTTAATTGCTAATTTGAGGAACTGAGGACAAAACAGTCAATAGGAGCAAAGAAGAGAATGAGATAATAAACTACCACAAAGTAATGCAAATAATTCTAATCGAATGAACAACTACCTTTTCATAAATGGAATAGAACTACTTTTTAAAGCAAAAAAATAAGAAACAAACCTAACAATCTTATAACCTTAAATATCAATGAATTAAGCAATCTAATGTTTTTAAATGGCTGAATGAAAGAAAATATCCATAACCTGAAAATTTACTTCATATGGGAAACCTAAGTTTGGCAGAGCCAAGATGGTGAAAAGAAGTACAGATATCTACACATCTCCTCTTTCAGAACCTCCAAAGAAATCTAGAAAACACACCAGACTGAATCCTGAATGAGAAATGCAAGGAAAAAAAATCATGGTGAGTCATTTTTCTAGTCCTGATCAGCATTGGGAGACAGAGAGGCCTGTCAATACTGGGGACAGGTCTGCACAGGAACAATAGCATAGACCAGTGATGGGCAAACTACGGCCTGGGGGCCAGATGTAGCCCCCTGAAATGTTCTCTCTGGCAGTGGGACCTTATTTCTAATCTGATGAATACAATGAGTAGGGTACAATACAATGAAACTTCGATAGAATTGCCTTAGAAACAGACTGATAGATGAGCATTTCCTTTCCTTTGGCCCCTTCTTTAAAAAGTTTGCCCATCACTGGCATAGAGTATTCCAAAATAAGGAGAGGCTACACATCAGGAGAGTAGGAAAAAGTACATTAATTTAAGATGAGCAACTCTTTCATTTTACACCTCCAATTTGTGATTAAATTCTTATTATTATGTAAATGACCTTTCTGCAATCAAACAAGTACTGAGTGGTATAGTTTGGCCATGGGGTATGTGTATCCCAAACCTGGTAAACAACTCTGAAAGATGTGTAATTTTCTCAAATATGGTAAATGATTAAGAATAATAATAAGTCTGAGTATATATGTGTATGTGCGTGTGTATGTGCCCTAAATTTAGTAAACAACTATTAATGACAACTAAATTTAGAAGAAAAGACTCAGAATGGGAAGATATCTTGATATGATCCCAAACTGCTAAGTGTCTAACATTCTCAAGTCTACAGAGAATGAATACTGATCTATGTGATGAAGATACTTTCACCAGTAGACACATGGCTAAAATATACGTAAGAAACCTTTTGGAAAAAGAAATAGAAACTTTCAATAGACTTATCTATTCACAATCACAAATAATTAAGAAAATAAAAATTAAAACAATTCTGAGGTATCGCCTCATAGCTGCCTCTTTGGAAAAAAATTTTAAAGATTATAAATTTCAGTATTGGCAAGAATATATTAAAGTGGTGGATCTGTGACTTGGCCCAAATTTCTGGAGAGAAAAAATGAAACCATGCAAGGAAAAGTTTCTAAGTCTTTTTTACCTGTTAGCCAAGAGGCCACATTTCTGTTTTATATCCCAATGAAGTTAAGGGCAACAATAAGACCTCCATGTACAAAGTCATTAACAAGAGCAGTAATTGTAACTGTAAAACACAGGAAATAAAAATCGCCTAATGGTTAGACAATGGCTAAGCAAAATATGCATGTAATGGAATATTATTATAATGTAAGGAAATAAGATTTAGCCTAGAAAAGAGAAGACTTACAGAAGACATGTTGCCTTCAAGTGTTTGAAAGGCTGTCTCTTAGCAGAGGGATTAAACTTGTTTGGCTTGGTCCCAGCGGGAAGTATTAGGAATGAAGGATGGAAAATTGGAAAGAGGCAAATTTAGGTATAATGTAAGGACAAACTCCCTCACATTTCAGGCTATCCTAAAGCAGAATCGACTGCCAGAAATGGGTTTGCCTTCATTGAAGGTCTTCAGGAAAAGGCACCATGACTACTTTTTGGCTATATAGTACATCTATTTCAGGCATGACTTGGCTAAATCACCATGGAGGTCCTTTCCATCACTGAAATTCTTTAGGGTTCTATCTGGAAAGAGGATTCCTACAGAGTAGCACAGAGCATGAGGTTTGCATTTTGAGAAGCTGGTTTGGAATCTTGGCTCTGCAATGCACACTCCCTGTGTGAAAGGAGGCACATCATTCCACCTTTCTGTGTGTCTCCTCATCTGTGAAATCAGGAGTTTGGACAAGGACTTAAAAGGGTTGCTAGGAGGAAGGATTAGATTTTATCTGCCAGGCTCTAGGGTGTAGAACTTGGCAGGACCAATGCATGGAATTTACAGAGAATCAGATTCTAGTTGTACATAAGGAATCTAGCAACTACAAATGACCCAAAGTGGCATAGATTGTTTTGGTTCTCTGCCTCTAAGGTCTTTAATCAGAGCATGGATAATCACGTGTAAAGAAAGTTGTAAAAGTGATTCCGTAACATGTAAAGGCTAGATTTAAGGACCAATGAGGCTCCTTCTTGTTCCAAGTTCATTGTTAGAAATAGATATGAAATAATAATGGGATTGGAGGCTATAGTGCTAGATTTGTAATCAGGAAGATCTAGGTTCAAATGCTACTTCTGATATTTTATTTGCTGTATGACTATAGGTAACTAATTTAATTACTGGAAACCTTGGTATTCTCAGGTGTAAAGAAAAGATAACAATACTGGTTGGTACCTAACTCACAGGATTATTGTAAGGTTCAAAAGAGATATGAGATATGAAGTACTTTGCAAACTTTAAAGTGTTTAGAAGTTTAGAAGAGTTTCCAGGAAGGTTATTTCTAGAAAGGCAAAGTGCTCATACTTAGAGATGGGTAGTTGATTCTCTGATGCTCATATCCCTTGAGAATTTTTAGGAAACTGAATTCTTAATTTGAATAAAGAAGAAATTGTTCCCAAGAGAGCTTTGTATTCTTTCAATTCCCCTTTAATGGCTGTTTTATAAAAAAGGATAGAAAGAAAATGCTTTACAGGGTTAAGAAATTAGTATGTGATAGCTTATAAATCCTTTTTGGAGGAACCTTGGGGTTAATTGAACTTATTCAACACCAACCAAACCTAACAAACAAAAATGCCTCTTTTTTTATTCCGTTTCCCTCTCTACTACACTATCATCTATCAGCACTTACTTTGTTCTTGGAATAGTCTTAACAAAGATCATTTTTTAACATTCCCTTCTTCCTTTTTGTCTTCTCTGTTATTCTGAATCTTCACTTATTTATCAAATTCAGGTAACTTTGAAAGACACCTATGGATGTTCCAGAAAAAGTCTACAGATATAAGAAGAGGGAGATGAAAGAACTAAGCTGGGTGGGAGAAGGGGCAGGGAGCCCTTTAACACCGAGTGCGACACCTTCCCCAACGGGGCTTGCTAAGATTATGGGTAAGATCAGAATCATTAAACAACTTTTGTGGCATCTCTAATGTCCCTAAATCTGTACCCTTCTTCCCTATTAAAGTTTCTCTTTAATAAATGGCTGCTATTGGATTAAGGGAACAATGGCTTTCATTCTCATTGAAGGGCAGGAGCGTTGGGAGAGACATGGGCACTCCTGGGGTCCAGGGACAAGGTGGCATTGTCCATGTACATTGGGCTGCCTCCCAGGTTGCAGAGGCATGATATTTATTATGTCATAAAGGAACGTGATGTAGGGTTTAGCTGTTAACTTATGGTCTGTCTTACTCAAAAGTATGTCTTTACAAAATCTGAGAAGCAATCTTTTCATATTAGTGAAAAACTGGAAACGGGTGTCCATCAGTTATAGAAAGGCCACACAAAGCAGAGATAAATGATGAATAAAAAAAAAAAACTGGGGAAGGTGTTTGTGAAGTGATGCTGAGAAATAAAGACAGAAATAAAAGAATAACATACATAGAATATAATGATATAAGCAAATGCAACACTTTGCCAGCTGAACTCAGATAAATTCCACTAGCCAAACTAGTTGCAATGGATTTCAATGCTCCTGAAAGATAGATGAAATATAGTTGTTTTTGTTGTTTTCTTTTAGTTCGCTGGGGAGCTATGAGGGAAGAATATCTCAAAAAATTTATTGTTTCATTTTGTCTAATAGTTTTATTTGCTAACAAGATAAGATTATATCAGAGGGGACTGAAATGATTATGTCATTTTTTAAAAAAGGCATCTATAAAGTCTTTTTTTTTCTTTTTTTCTTTTAACCCTTACCTTCCACCTTAGAATTAGCATTGTGTTTTGGTTCCACGGCAGAAATATAGTAAGGTAAGGGCTAGCTAGGCAAAGGGATGAAGTGACTTGCCAGGGTCACCCAGCTAGGAAGTATCTGAACCCAGGACTTTGTGTCTCTAGACCTGGCTCCATCCACTGAGCCACCCAGCTGCTATGATTGTACTCCTCCTCTTAACCTAAGATAAAGATGGGGAGATGTTCCTATCCTTTTGTATTATCAGCTTCCCTGCTATGGGATTTTTCAGCCACAGAAACTCTCAAAGACAGGTCAGCTATATACTTCACCCTAGTGGGGTGGCAATCTGCTTTAATGAAGGAAAAACTCACCCCAACACAATCCCAGATCCTTGATATATTTAAGTATTCCTTGAAAATCTTAAAAATTAGAATTGAGAGATCTATGTTGAGACGGATGAATTTGTAGAAGTAGAAACTGATCGAACAGTTCTGGGAAAGAGAAAGCAGCACGGAACTTTGGTTTCCAAATAGTAAGAGAGTTTGGGGCTGAAATTAAACTAAATATTTTAAAGAGGATTTCAATGAAATGTGGTTAAATCAATTGGGGGGTGGGGTAAAAGTCTGCCTGAGAGAGACCAAAGTGCTCAAAGGGTTCTGTCCCTATAGGTTCTTTTGGTCACTGAAAAAATAAGATCCTTTCTCTCAGAAATCCAGGGGAAGAAATTATATCTTCATTAGCATTTCCTTCAAATATTTAAAAAACACTCTGAGAATGGGCCAGTAGGTTTGGGGTCTATTATAGTAATAAAAATATGTAATATGTATTAATGTTACATATAGTAATATATAATAAAATATTTATTATTTTATAATAAAATAATTTATTTTAAGATAAAATATCTTTCTATAATAGAATAAAATATATAATAAAATTATATATAATTGTACAATAACAGTATATAGCAATAAAATATATAATACAATTATGTAACAATTATAATATAATGTAATTATGCAACACATAATTGTACTATATATTTGTACAATTATATAATTGTATTATATAGTACTGTAATTATAATTACTATATAACATTACATAATTATTATAATGTAACTGTATAACACATAACTATTATAATGATATATAATTATTATATAAAACAATACATTTATTACATATAATATACATTAGATATGAAATATCTTATCACATTGCATATATTTTGTTATATAATGATGTATTATATTAATTGTATATTTAATAATATAGTAAGTTGTGACTTACTATATATTACTTTTGTTACTCTTAGAAGCCAGTGATAACTCAAATTCCAAGAGGGT
>NC_058135.1:115204567-115222516 GCF_016433145.1 Gracilinanus agilis | reverse complement strand
AGAGAGAGAGAGAGAGAGAGAGAGAGAGAGAGAGAGAGAGAGAGAGAGAGAGAGGCAGACAGACAGACAGACAGACACAGAGAGAGACACACAGAGAAAAGAGATACAGAGAGAGAGAGAGACACAGACAGACAGACAGACAGAGACAGAGACAGAGAGAGACAGAGACAGAGACAGAGACAGAGACAGAGACAGAGACAGAGACAGAAAGACTGAGCAGGTTGTTAAGAATATTTTAGGGGCAGGTGAGTGGCTCAGTGGATTGAGAGCCAGACCTGGAGACAGGAGGTTCTGGGTTCCAATTTGACCTCAGACACTTCCTAGCTATGTGACCCTGAAGCAAGTCACTTAACCCCCATTGCCTAGTCCTACCACTCCTCTGCCTTGGAATCAATACACACTATTGACTCTAAGTTGGAAGATAAGGGTTATTTTAAAAAAGTATATTTTGATATTTTTTCTTATTATGAAATTATCATTTTATAATCACCCAACTATCTAGAGTTACTGCTTATGACAACTGCTGTGGAAATGTATGTAGCCTTTTCACTTATTTTTTTGCATTTCTCCTTGTATTTCATTAACAACATCTATTGTCAATTGCATCATCTGTGGGGTTTTCTTGGCAAAGATGCTGGAGTGGTTTGCCATCTCCTTCTCCAGTGGATTAAGACTAAGTAGTAACTGCCTGAGGCCAGATTTAAACTCAGGTCTTCCTGATGCCAGACCTAGCTCTCTATCCACCAAGTCATCTAGCTGCTCCAGTTTGTATATAGTAGGTGGTTAATAAAAGTTTTGTTGAATTCAATTAAATTCAGGTGAGAGGAAAATTTGATATAAAAAAAGAGAATTAGTTGCTTGGAATCCTAATTTCCATAGAACCAGAGTTCTATTTTTCCAAAATGCTATGAAATAGTAGAGGTGTTTTTTTTTGGGGGGGGTTGCATACACACACACACAATCACTCAAACCCATTTCCATATTATTCATTTTTTATTAAAATTTTTTAAACCCTTACCTTCTGTTTTAGAATCAATACTAAGTATTGGTTCCAAGGCAGAAAAGCAGTAAGAGCTAGGCAGTAGGGGTCAAGTAACTTGCCCATTAGGAAGTGTTTGAGGCCAGATTTGAACCTAGGACCTCCCATCTCTAGGCCTGGCTCTCAATCCACTGAGCCACCCAACTGCCTCCTATATTATTCATTTTTGTAAAAGAGCAGTCCTTTAAAACCAAAACCCTAAATCACATACCCATATTAACAAGTGATAAATCTTATATTGAAATAGTAGTTTGAAATCCAATTCAGCATAAAAGAAAGTAAGCATACCTGTAAGAACTATGAATAGAGGAAGAATGTGTGACTAATATGTAAATGATAAAGTGGACAATTTTGTTTACTTAAAATTGAAAAGGTTTTGCATAAAGAAAACCAGAGTCATTAGAAGGGAAATAGTCAAATGGGAGCAAATTATTCCCATAAAGATCACATATACAAGATAAATAGGGATTAATGCTATTATATAAGAATAAGAGCCATTCCGCAGGAGAAAAATGGCCAAATGATGTTAATAAGAAGAAAGGCAAACTATCAGCAAACATATTAAAATGCTTCAAATCACTAATTAAAATTTAAAGAACTCTGAATTTCTAGCTTAAACTCATCATATTCTTACATATGACAAAAAGAACAAAATGATAATTTTTTTGGAGGGATTGTCAGAGATCAGGCATACTAATATACTATATTTTTTTGAATTTTTATATATTTTATTGAATTTTCTTCAATTTAATGTAGAAACATTTTTTGACAACTGTTTTCTGACATTTTGTGATTCAGATTCTCTCCCTCTTTCCCTCCTTCTCTCTTCCCCCTCTTCCCAAGGCAGTAAATAGTTCGATGTGCTTTGTGGATAGAAGGTTTATTTTTTTTAAATCATGAGTCCCTTGGGTTATTTTGGAACCTTGTTTTGTTGATAATAGTTTAGTCTTTCCTAGCTGATCATTGTACAATATTTCTGTTACTGTATACACTAATATACTTTTTAAAACATTTAACTATACACACTCTTTATTTGGAAAAGTACTACTAGCATATAACCTAAATGTATTACTTGGCATATAATAAAGACAGAGGGAAATAACCTTCATGTACCAACCCCCCCCCCCAAACCCAAACATTTAGAACAGCACATGGGAGTCCATCAGTTGAAGAACAACTGAACAAATTATGCTATATCAAAGTAAAGGAATATTATTAAAATATAAGAAATGAATAAAGGAATGGATTCAAAGAAACATGGGAAGACTTGTATGAAGTGATGCAAAGTGAACAGAATGAGATCAATTTTTGTAATACTTAGATGTCTTTAAAAGACATAAGAACTCCGATCAATGGAATTACCAGTCACAACTCTAGCTGCCTGGTGGAGAAGTATGACTTTTTCAGTCACAGAACTGGCATTTATTAATAGCCACTAAATGCTAAACACTGCATTAAATGCTAGAGAGGTGAAGGACCAGAGGTGCCGAATGAGTGATACTTTTTCAGACGTGGCTAATGTGTGAATTTATTTTGCTTGACTATGCTTATTTATTATAAGGAAAGCTTTTTATTTGGTAGGAGAAGGGAATTGTTAGAAGAGAACATGGATGGCAATGATAGTGATGCTCCCCCTCAAATGAAGAAAAGACAAAAATTTCAATGAAAAATTAGCAAATGTACAAAGGTTCCAAAGGGAACATAGAGAAGTAGGAAAATGTTGATCTTCTAGTGCTAAATTAACTATATATCTAAAAAGAGGGCTATACAAATCTGGCCTCAGCCACTTCCCAGCTGTGTGACCCTGGGCAAGTCACTTGACCCCCATTGCCTACCCTTACCACTCTTCCACCTATAAGTCAATACACAGAAGTTAAGGGTTTAAAATAAAAAAAAAGAGGGCTATTGTTGTGTGCAGATGCAAAGCATGGAATCCCTGCAAAGGTACAGGGAGAGCCTCACCCAGAATTCCAGGGGACCCCCTGGAGAACTTTGGGTGAGGGGCAGTTGAGAAGGGTTGAAGACAGTTAATTGGTGGGATTGGATGTGAGCAGACTCTGCTTGATTCTCCTGACTTGGGGTTTCTCCTGAGAAACCATTGTAGCTTAAGCCAGTAGTTTCTACTCATAGGGTTAGCCTATTTGTCATTACTATTCTTCATTAATATAATTATATAATTACTTAACGATTAGAGAGTAAAATATTTATCAACAGCAAGAGAGCCAGTTTTAGTTAAATGCTTCCTCTCCTCCAGTGAGGAGGGGGAAGGGGGCATCAATTTAACAGTTCAGGGTCACCTTTCCTTTATCCTAAACCCTTCATTGATTTCTATAATTTTCCTTGTTAATTTCTAATATAACTTTTTACCTTCAAAGCTGTGCCTGATAATTATTTGGAAGATACTTACAATTCAGTCTGTATATTTAGTTTGAATCCTGTTGGCTGCCAGTTTAAGATCTCCTCTGTCCTCAACAATTAGATAAGCTGTTATATCTCCTCTAACTGACCTGAGAAGAATATAAATTTAAGAAAGAAACATTATTGGGGTTTCAGCCATAAGAGAAACTTGCCAGAGGAATCTTATTCCTGTCTTCATTACCAACTGAAGCAGAAGCAGTTAGAGGGGGAGGGGTTTGAGAATCAGGAGTGTTTTACCCCCTCCTTTCCTCACTGTGGCCTGTCAATCTCTGGCTCTTGACTTAAAGCTATATTTGGCTCTGATACATTTATCTGCTTCTCCAAACTATCTGTTATTATAATCATAACACTATATATAATCCTTTTTTTCCTGTTCTTTGTATATTGAAATGACTATGTTTGTTGAATTCATAACTTATGAAGGAGCATTAAAATATATATAATTCAGAAGATAAAAAAGAAAATAAGTGAAGATTTTTGTTTTTTCATATTTCTTTCAAAATCTTTGACTGCATATCAATTAGTTCTCCAGTAGTCATACTAATGTAATCACAGGTTGTACATTTGTGTGTGTGTGTGTGTGTGTGTGTGTGTGTGTGTGTGTGAGAGAGAGAGAGAGAGAGAGAGAGAGAGAAAGAGAGAGCGAGGAGAGAGACATTTGAATAAAATCTATATATCTACGGAATTAATAATTTAATTACAATTCAGAGTCATGCTGAATATTGAATAACCCTTATCTAATAGATTTACACTAAGAACTGGGATTTGACATCCCCAGAGTTAAAATGAGATGACTCAGAAGTCTAAGGACTCAATGAAGTAGGTTTTATAAAATGTAGTTTTGTCATAAACAAATACACAGGAAGCAATTGTCAATGGCTTTATTCTACTATGGCTTATTTTCTCTGAGGTACTTTAAAAGGCTCAACAAAGTCGACCATTTATATTAAGTACAAATGCAATGTAAAGTCCAATAATAATGTCCTTTTTCTTTTAACCTTGTTGATGAAATGTATATCCATTTTTATAGCATGCTTCTATTGACTTATAATTTTAGTGTTTTGGAAAAATACGTGTGTTCCTAAAAGAGAGGTTTATAGTCACAAATGCACAAGGAGAATAAAGAAGACTGGCTTCTATTTTCTGTTAAGTTTCTTATTTTCTTTTTGATTGGTCTTTACCTTAATTCCCACCTCCCACCCCTACACCCGCATTAGTAAATCAGAGTTAGCAATATAAATTTAAGACTTTGTAGAAAAATGTTAGTAGAACATAAGCTTCTATTATTATTAATGTTTAAGCCTGTGAGGGTTGGGGGATGTCTACCCAAGCATGTGAAGACTTCTTCCCTGAAGAAGAAGTGGATGAGAACAATTTGTTCTAACTGCCAAGATGCCAGCTGAAGTAGGCATTGTGCAGTGCTTAGAGCTTGGTCAGACATCAAAGACACCAAGGTCATCCACTGCATCCTGGGTCATCACCAGTTGTCCTGACTTTTGACTTGCCACTGGCCTTATAAAAAAGAGCGAGACTGATGACTTTGTGCAACTCTGCCTCACTAAATACAATTGAAGCCTTAGACATCATCCATGTCATGCATCATCCATGAAGTCAAGACATCATCCACAATCCTCTTTGAAATAAAGGATGAATAACAGTTTTAGGCTGTACTGTTTCAAGTAGGAAAACTGGTAAAGTTGGTGCACCAGAAACTCTGCTAAGTGCTTTAATACGTATTGTCTCATTTGATTTTCACAACAAATCTGGGGGGTAGGTGCCATTTTCTCCATGTTATAGTTGAGGAAACTGAGACAGACTGAGGTCAAGTTGACTTGCTCAGGATTATGTAGCTCGTAAGCTTGCCCCGTACTTTTATTTACTGTGTCTTCCTCCAATCTTCTTTTTCCAACAATAATGGGATAAGCAGCCAGCTCCTTCCTATCCCTCTCCTCCATTGGGATCCCATTTTATTTTTGAGGGTATTGATCAAAGGTTAGGTTTTTCTGCCAGCAACGTGAAGTGAGGAGTTAGGAAAATCATCCCACCTCCTTGAATTTAGCAATTCTAATAACAGTAGGTCCATGTAATTGCCACCAAACTTATTTATGTTTTTCTCTGCTCCTTTCATTTATATTTTTATATAGGTATAAAGAGTATAATGACTTAGTTGCTGAAGAATGTGTGAAATAAGATAAATAACTAGCCTTTTTTAGTCTTTTCCACTGTCTCAATGATTTGCATATAGCACAACTGCCAGCATGGGAGTGGGTAAAAAAATGAAAGGGATTTTTTCACTCCAAGACAAATAAGAATGAGAGGCCCCAAGAGGCAGTAGGAGAAAAAGAGTTGAAAAAAAATTAAATTAGGCTTTAACATACTTAAGGGCTTTTCTAGCCTGCTGGCTGGCTGCAGTTGATGACATCTAGATCATAAAAGAGTTAAAGTACTGTCAGACACCCCTTTTGCGCCCTTTCTTCAGCCCAATGGAAAAGGAGGCATGTTGAAA
This sequence comes from Gracilinanus agilis, assembly GCF_016433145.1. Taxonomy (NCBI): domain Eukaryota; kingdom Metazoa; phylum Chordata; class Mammalia; order Didelphimorphia; family Didelphidae; genus Gracilinanus; species Gracilinanus agilis. The sequence continues at coordinate 115,216,553 of NC_058135.1, read as the reverse complement.
TTTAGAGGGAGAGAGCAGCCCCTAGGCAGTGCAGCTGACAAATAGAGTTCAATGTCACCAGAGGACATTGGTGGTTCTGTAGTGTCAGTAACATGAACTGCCAGAGTGTGTTGTGTTGTGAGTTGGTCAACTGACCCTTTGTCAGTTAGGAGCAGCTTGGCTGTTTTGATCTTCATGTCCAGGTCTAGTCTCTCATAAACCCCAGTGTGTGTACCCACAAATCACTTAGTTTTACTATAATATCCCTGGTGTCCCCATTTTTATTTTCTACAGTAGCTCTCTGGAAACAGAGGGTCCCTGTAGGTGCCCCTTCTCCATGGTGGTAGGCTATGCTTTTCAATTTTTTTTTTGCTACTCTATTGAATTAAATGTTTGTTGCTTTGAATTGTTTCTTCTGATGTTCAAATTAAATAAATATATAAAGTGCGGATCATGAATCTGTTTTTAAGATCTCCATTATGCCTTGAACCTGGAGTAGCTTTTTTAGGATGTGTGTGTTGGTGTGTTTGCATTTGGTGCTCCATGCTATACACACACACACACACACACACACACACACACACACACACACACACACACACACATTTTATGTGGCACAGGGGAGGCAGTGCTGGTTTGAAGTCAAGAAGACTCATCTCTCTGAGTTCAACTCCATCCTCAGATAGTTGCTAGCTGTGTGACCCTAGCCAAGTCTCTTAAACCTGTTTGCCTCAGTTTCCTCATCTATAAAATGAGCCCGAGAAGGGAATGGTGAACCATTCTAGAATCTCTGCCAAGAAAACCCCACATGGGGTCCCAGAAAGTCAGATTTGACTGAAATGAATAACAACAACATAAATGTGTATATGTATGTTTGTTTCTATATAGACACATATACATACTATATATATATATATATATATATATATATATATATATAGTGCCCTCCATTCAACTTTAAACTTCATGAAGTCAAAGGCTGTTGATCATTTATATTGACACTTCTTTAGAGTCCATTGGTCATCCTCTGCTCACAGCGGGCACTCAATAAATGTTGATAATTGCTTCAATTCTTCACTTCATTTTGCTACTGTAGACTTGGCCAGAGACTTTTTCTTCAAATGAATGCCATCTTTGTTTTGAACTTGGAAGAAGTGACTATAACTTTAAAACAAGTAATAAATGTGCACCACATATTAAATAAAACTTCATGTTATTACACTAATTAACCCAGTACTGGGATTAAAGGCCAAATTATTTTATTGTCCCAAAAGGGAAAAAGGCCAGAGGTTCAGAGGGATTTTTTCCTTCACCACACCAAATGTAGTCATTTCCCACATCAGAATCTGAAAATTTTTATTTTCAAAGTAGCAAACATAACTCAAGGCTAGGTGATTTTTAGCAACAGTAAAAATAAGCCAATTAAATCATCATAAGCCTATTTTGGTAGATGTTTTTGGATATAAAAACACTTTTAAAAAAGCACTTCAAGGGAAACTTTGAAGTAATGAGTCCATACCCTTTTTCAAGGTTATAAACAATAGAGTTTATATGGTAGTATTAGAGAAACTGAAAAAACTAACATTGTTTTTATTTTTATTTATTAGGCAATAGGATTCCTTGCACAAAACATTTTCAGTTTGTCTGTGCCATTTCCTAGATGCTGTTGGACATTATTATTTCCCAGGATATCAACTTATACTATATCTATTTGAAAAACCCATATTATGTTATGCATCCCTTTCACAAAAAAGCAAAATTACATATATCACTAAGGGATGTTTATTTTCTACATTTCCATATTTTGGGATGTTTTTTATAGGCCATATTTAGCCTCTAGGTAGGTTCTCATAAGAAGTACATTATAGCCATGCTTCTTAAAAAAGTGAAAGAAAGCATCCCTGCCAACTTTTCAGTGATTTGTGGTCATTTTTCATCATTTTACTCTCCAAGGAGAATATGACTTTCATTTTAAAGCTTTTTAATATTCTTCTGTTCACATTAAACTGGAGCTCCTAAGAATAACAAAGAAAGAGTTTCTATATTTGATAACTACTCTGATAGGATTTCTGGAACTTAAATTTTCTGTTCAATTATTAGCAATTCAATCTCCTTTGAACAGGGGTCTTCATTTTTTTAGTCTTTCAAATGTAAGTATATAAAATACCCATGAGAACCACATTCACTGTCTTCTTCCATTAAATGTTATATAAGCTTATACAAACTATGAAGTTCTAATCAGATCATTTAAAGTTAAAATTTTATTATTTTCCTTATATGAATTGGATGGGTGCTCTTTCTTGATCTTTGTTGGCAAAGTTGGAAGGAGCTGGGATATACTGCTTCCCCTTCTTAGCCTATCTTTCCAACTTCTCACTCTTACCATCCTTAACATCATTTCTTCTTCAGTTTTATATCTTCTTCCATTTGCTTTTCACCATTGTTGAAATTAGATTTCTAAACTTTTCATGTACAAGAAAAAAGTGAGAAGAAAAAAGATTGGCAGAGAAAGTCAAGAGTATTTTGTAAGGGTCAACAGAAATCTTAGCATGTTAACAGAAATTTGTGTTCTCTTCTGGCAACACAGTAAGTCAGAAAAAGGAAAAGATATGGGAACAATCCTTGTGCTGTTGCTAGAAATATGATTACTTGTTATTATTAAGCATTTGGCATTTTTTTTTTATTGTAAATCTGTGGTGTTAGGGCTTTGGTGAAGTCATTCCTCTGAGGAGACGGGTTATTTAAGTGAACCATTGATCGTGGGTAAGTGAGTCAAGATGGTATCTGATCATGATCAGTTATTGGATTCAGGCTAAGTTATTCATGCCAGCACTGCTAATGAGGTGGTCCCTGATTACAACCAGAACTTGAACAGTATGCTATCAGGAATCAAGCAGATGAAGAAAGTATGCACCACCTTCTGGGGACTAAGGAGAAGTGAAGACTGACTAATATGGTAGATCCATTATGGCTGTCAGAGAGACATTGATAGGTTTTATAGGAAGTATTTCTATTCAGAACCCTACCCATCATCAGCCTGTGGCTCCATAGGACTATGGGAGTGGGTTGCTTTTTAGAGGAATTTTATTTTTTTCTGTGATTTCCGGTACACGTTGTATTTCTTTACCTTAACCTATAAATACATTTTAATCTATTTTTTTTGTCTTGTGAATCTGGGTGCTTATGTACAGAGCTGGCTATTTTACAAAAAAGAAGTGGGGGTAAGGTGTTAGATACTGAAGTTCAAAGATTATTTGGATGAGGGCAATGAGCCAGAGAAGTGAAAGCTCCCTCAAATACAACAGAGCCCTCATGTCAGGAGGGAGCTTTTAACACATGGGTTAAATTATGATCTTGTAAACTTTCCCCTTTTGTTTGTGATTTTAAATGTCATCTGTTTCCCTCTAGTAACTAACTGTAAAATCCATGAGAAAACCTAGGAGAGGCTAGACACAACAGGTTAAGGAAGAAGTTAGAAACCTGTATGTCCTTTTGTACAGGGATTAGAGGTGAAGAGGAACCCCAGGGAAAGAAAGGAAGGGTATGAGGAGTACCAAGAAATCAGGTGGGTCAATATCTGGGGCTTGGGGGGGAAAGAGAAAAATGGGACACTAGAAATTAGACAAGGATCAAAGAGACTCTGTTAATAAACCACATATGGGCAGAAAAACCTCTGAAATAGTTTGACGTGAAGGAAATTAGAAATTTAATGTTTGTCTGGTTTTCTTCCTACTCTTCTATCTTCTCTCTTGGTCAGAAGCTTCAGGGTGTGTGTGTGTGTGGGTGTGTGTGTGTGTGTGTGTGTGTGTGTGTGTGTGTGTGTGTGTGTGTGTGAAGGAGAAAAAAAAGAAAGAAGTTTCTGTTGCTTGAAAAAGTATAAAGGAAGTTTAGGGGGTGGAGGAATCTAGGCCTAAATAGAGAATCAAGTGGGTGAATTAAATTTAATTTAAATTAAATAGAGAATCAAGTGGGAGGTAAAGGTAGTTCAATTATACAGTGTATATATTGCTAGACTTGGAATTAAGAAGACCTGTTCTCAAGTACTATCTCTATTACTTACTAGCTGTGTGACTCTGGGAAAGTTACTTAACCTTGTTCAATCTTAGTTTCTTCATTTGTAAAATGGGGATAATAATCGCACCTACTTGCAAGCTGAGGACCCCAGATGATAATAATAGCTAAAATCATATAGTGCTTTAAGGTTTTGCAAAGTATTTTACATATATTATCATATTTTGCATCATCATTGAAAGGCTGATTTTCTTTCCTTCTTTCTTTCATGGCTGTGAACCCTCCCAAGAATAAGGGGAAGAACTGAACTGACTGCTTATTTATATATGCAATGGAATGAAGATTTCCAGTTGTCGTTCAGTCATTTTTCAGTGGCATCTGATTCTTTGTGAAACCATTTGGGATTTTCTTGACAAAGTTACTGAGGTGGTTTGTTATTTCCTTTACCAGCTCATTCTACAGATGAAGAAATTGAGGCAAACAGGATGACGTGACTTACCCAGGGTCACATAGCTAGTATATATAGTCACATAGTAGTAGACAAAATCTTTCTGATTCCAGGACCAGCATTCCACCCACTGTGCCACCCAAACGCCCTGTTTCCATTAATCCAATTTTCAATAATTGCTCATAATTTTTTATAATGCTCATCAATAGGAAAATAAATAACCTCGTTGATGTCTTCATGTGATGCTAATAATGAATAATTGTGAATTATTTTGGAGCAAGCTGATGGAAAAGATTCTCCAGTGGCCAGCTGACCTTAAATGTCTACTCTATATTAAATATTTCTAGTGGTTTTTTTCTCCCTCATATCTAGTCTAGTGGGAAAGTAAATCTTTAGAGAATTAATAATTGGTTCTGTCAACTCTGTAGATACTTCAATGATTATATCTAATCAAATGATAGTTCCTTACTATGATAATGTATAATTTTCTTTAAGAAGAATTTGACTTTCTATGGCATGTTGTGGTACCATCGCAATGATTTTCACAGACAGATGTTAACACGTCATTATAAGCACTGTACATTCCTGCTCTCTGCTAAAATGAAGTGTTCTGAGCAGTCCTCTGGATCTGGCTCAAACATCCTCTGTTTTGTGGACAAGTTACTCTTTGAATGACTAGCTCCTTTTTTCCGTGCTTTTGGGTCTAGCATTAAATTTCTTTGCTTACATTTCACTGTCAGTTTCCCAAGGTGAAAGGTCAGTTAGCCCGGGCACTGGCTAAAATCCTGGAGGCAGCAAAGCGATGGCATCTTTCTCTCACGTTAGATGCCAGGTGACTTGGCAAGAACAACCCTGAAACTGGGCGGTTTATGATAGCGGCTCATTTTGAGAAATAGAAGATGCAGAATATAGATTGATTTTAAAATCCACCCACTGACTTCCGTGGCTATCCAAAACAATCAGACTATTCCATTTTGATAATTCATAATTTGGCTTTAAGCTTCCTATTTGATTAACTCCTAGGAGCACCTTCATGTGGCAGTGCAAGTTTACTCAAAGTAATTAATTTTATCAGTATAGCAAGAATTGAATTGGATCATATTCCCACTTGTCATTGTGTAATTGAAACCCTTCCGCTAAGGTTTTATTATTGCATAAAATAGAATTTTATAGTTTTCAAAACTTAAGTCTACATATGCTTTTTGAAAAGCCTTACTATCCATCTCAGAATCAATATTAAGTATTGGTACCAAGGCAGAAGAGTGGTAAGGGCTAGGCAATGGGGGTTAAGTGACTTGCCCAGATCACTCTTCTAGGAAGTGTCTGAGGTCAAATTTGAACCAGGATCTCTCATCTCCAGGCTTGGCTCTCATTCCACTGAGCCACCTAATTGCTCCTCACATTCTTTAAACACACACACACACACACACACACACACACACACACACACACACACATGCAAAAAAAAAAAAACCAAAAACCTTTACCTTTTGTCTTAGACTCAATATTCTGTATTGGTTCCAAGGCAGAAGAACAATAAGGGCTAGGCAATGGGAGTTAAATGACTTGACCAGGGTCACACAGCTAGGAGGTGTCTAAGGTCAAATTTGAATCCAGGATCTCCCATTTCTAGGCCTGCCTGTCATTCCACTGAGCCACCTAGCTGCCTCCTACACATGCTTTAAAAAATATTTTTTTGTATGTGACCCTGGTCAAGTCACTTAACCCCCATTGCCTACCCTTACCACTCTTCTGCCTTGGAGCCAATACACAATATTGACTCCAAGATGGAAGGTAAGGGTTTAAAAAAATTTTTTTATGTCTTCTGTTTTTTACATTAATTAGTTATGCCCAATATCTGTTTCTTTCCCTACTGTGGTGCGATCTCATCTAACAACTGTAATTTTTTAAGAGGAAAAAAATGAGCAAAACTGATCAATACATTGAAAAAAGTCCAAAAAGATGTATCATGTGCAACACCTGTGAACCTCCCACCTCCACACAGCAATGAGATAGGAATATTTTCTCATATCTCTTCACTCAGGTTCAGCTCGATCTTTATAATCCACATATGCTTTAACCTTAACTGTTTTTGAGCCCAGAGCTGATTTCTTCCAAACTGTAGCAATAAACCTGCAGAGCTGAGTCATTCTATCCAGTTGGCCCTACATTGCCCAGTCATAACCTTTCATCAGTTCATGGAATATGTGTCTGAAGTAGCCATTGTGTACACCCTATGGGAATTCTGTAGACATGAAGATTGTTTTTTTCAGTTAAAGATGATATTTTCCTCTACCTTGACAGAGAGAGGCAGAGTCATAGAATCTCAAAAAAATTAAAGTTGAAAGGGATCTTAGAAATAAAAAAAAGTCTAATCCCATTATTTTGCAGATGGGAAGATTAAGGCTCAGAGAAATACAATGATTTGCTCAAGGTCACACATATTTTTGGGGTCCATTCAGAACTAGAACTCAGATCTTCTGACTCCTAATCCAGGAGCCTTTCCATTGTGACGTGTTTGCTCACTGCTGTCTTCCTAGACTTATGTGATTTGGTTTATCCATAGACCCTCCAATGGAGTTTAAGATGTATGAGTGCTCAGCTTTTTACTGATATAGATGGTTACCTTAATAGTAAGGAATTGTAGGGGCAGGTTTGCTGAGTAGATGGATAGGACCATTAAAGTGTTGTCAAGGTCTTGGTCCAGGAACCATTTCAGTAACAGCTCATTTGTCAAGTGGAACAGAAATAAACTAAGAGTATGAAAGGCAGAAGATCAAGCCAATGACTCAGAAGGCCAAGGGAATGGTTGATAGGACTATTATTCTAATATTAGAAAGTAGGAAAGTTCAAATAAGAACTAGAGCACCCAATGTATCTTTGCCCCAAAGTCAAGGAGCTAGGAGATAGAGAAAAGAGATTATCTATTTCCAGCCAGGAGCTCAAAGCAGAAGTGGGAAGGAGGCAAAGTAAATGAGCTTGGAATCCAGGAAATTTGACTGAATAAGACAATGATGTCAGAATTTAATTTAACAAGCATTTAATCCTGCTTATTCAGCAAATATCAATGAGATGTTAAGAACATTGTGCTACATGATGGAGAGATACTAAAATAAATGTATAATTCCACTGAATTGCAAATTTTCTTCAATGATGCATACCACAACCCATCTACGCTTGCCCATCTCATGCTACTCTTGTGCATGTTCTTCCATAAGTTTGTCCCCTAAGGTCCGGTCCATTTACCAGAGTCCTTTCACTGTCTCTTGACATTCATGAGTAGTAGAACATTCTGGCTGTTCATTTGCCATCCATTGCCCTTGCCACATGAACAGCCCATCTTTTCTTCCTATGTTATACAGTTTTTTGATGACATCTTTTACTAGGTTTTGCTTTTGAGATTTTTCATTGGTTGGATGTCATAGCTTGCTCATATGTATTATATATATCCACATCACCTTCTCTGTGATGTTCATCTTTAATACTTCAGAGACTGTTGTAATCCATGCTTTGCTGCCATATGACAACATTAGGTGCACATTATTACATGGATGGCTCCTTGCTTTCATGCAAAACTTTGGACCCTTAAAGGATCTCAGCAATTTCCTAAATGCAATTTAGAGCACTCCTTTTTTCTTGTTTAATTCATCATGCATCTGTACTGTGTGTACCCTATTAATGGACAAACTTTATAGGTTCCTTATACAAAGGTGTGTGTTGTAATCTGGGCAATGGAAATATTGTCCAGGGCTAAGGAGGTGCAAAGGTTAATAACTCCTGAACTAATGGAATTTCTATTGTGTAACTCTCAGGTTTGAATTAATAGGGAACAGAGGGATATAGAAGGAATATCTACAGTAGAGTTGACACCATTCCTTCATTTCCTGGATATTCCATAGTCTAGGATGTGCAAACTGTTATGTGGAATTTTGGGCATTTACATTTTTTTCCCCAAGGAAACAGAAAGAAGGTAGATACCCAAGTGATCCTTGTTTTCATTAGCAATAATTTTGAAAACCCTGTAGTCCTAAACTACTTTCTTTTGAAAGGAGGCATTTAGATAAACGGACATATCTAGGAGAGAATCATTTTAGTATAAGGCCTGGAAATGTCAGGCTTTTATTTTTTTTCCTTTCTCCCTTCTAGTCTTCTGATGGTGTTTGGGCAAGAAGAAAATATTTCTCAAATCCACAGAGCTGCAAAAGTGAGTGTTCAAAAATACTAATCAATACAGACAGTAGATCAAGGTTATCTTAAATAGACTTAGAGTATAGAAAATGTGACTGTAGATATCTTAGTAATTAGAATTTTGGGGCTTGTCTTAGAATTGAGTATAAAAGTAATTTTCTTTTAGGTTTTAAGTTTTTAAAGCTTCTAGTAGATTCAGATTTTACATAATATAATTCAGCCAAGATTTATGAAATGTTTCTAAGTACAAGGTCTATGCAGCCATAGACTTCCCAAGTTGGAAGACATTGTAGAGGTCATTTAATCCAACTTGGCAATATAAATCCTCTCTAACAACCTCCCCAAGAAGAGTGCATTCCATCTCCACTTAAATATGTGCAATGAAAAGGAATTCATTAGACCATGCCTTACTCTAGTGATAGATGCCAGAGGACTTTACAAGTACAATTCCAAAATCTATGAAGGCAATCCATAGGATTTTAAGATTACAGGTTTTGGATTGTTGGGAAGCCTAAGGGGCATGTAGTTCAATCTCTTCATTTTATAGATGAAGAAACTGAGGCTCAAAGGGGTTAGGTGACTTCTTCAAAGTCACACAGCTTGTATGTGGCAGAATCAGGATTTAGGCTCAGATCCTCAGACTCCACATTCATCACTCTCTTGCTCATTCCATTTCTGGACATCTTAATAGTTAGGAAGGTCTTTTTGCTTCATCATGATTTCTAACAATTGGTCCTAGTTTTCAAGAAGTATTGGATTTAGAGATGGAAGAGGTCTTAGACAATATCTGATCAAAGCTCCCAACACTGGCAGAGATGGGTTCATTTCAAAGAGGATGATAAGAACCAACTTTGGTTACCTCTGATCATTTTAATTGCTTGCTCAAAAATCTTTAGTAGATCTCTTATTGCTTCTAGGATAAAACAGAAACTCACATGCTTGGCATTTAAAGTCCTTCATAATCTCATTCCTATCTATCTTTCCAGGTTGGTCACATGTGAATCTCCTTTATGTATCCTATATTTTAACCAAACTGGCCTTCTTTCAGCAACCTTTACATACTATTCCATCTCTGACTTCTATGTCTTTGCTTGAGTTGTCTTCCATAAAATATAGGACTCACTTTTGCTTTCTGGAATTCTATGTCCCTTCAAAGTTCAGCTCAAGAACCAATCTCTACCTTTCTTTCTTTTCTTCCTTTGTTCCTTCCTTCATTCCTTCGTTCCTTCCTTCGTTCCTTCCTTCCTTCCTCCCTCTCTTCCTTCCTTCTTCTGTCCTAGTATCAATTCTAAGACTGAAAAGCAGCAAAAAACTAGGAAATTAGGGTTAAGTAAATTGCCCAGGGTCACAAAGCCAGAAAGTGCCTGGGGCTAAGATTTGAACATGGGTCAGCACACTAGTTGCAGCAGATCTTCCATCCAAATTGTACTTCTAATTTATTGTGGGCTTGGGATTCCTGAAAACCCTTCCTGATAGAATTCTGTATAAAATAAAGAGTAAAGGGGCTCTGAGCAGGATCCGAAGATTCCGATTCTGAATAAAGTACATCTGCTTTATGAACTTCTTGATCTCTCTGCAGATACAGTCAAGAAACTTGATGACTATTTCTTGGTTTTTGTGTATGTTCTGGTGTCCAGAGCCTAAAGTTCCTAATAGAGTTTTTAAGGAAAAGTCAAAAGTGTCAAAATATGAAGTTTTACCATTGGGACAAGTGACCACACTTAAAGAAACTGGTGCTCCATAAAGACACCAATGTCCATGATCTAGCACAAACAACAAACAAAAAAACAAAAGAAAAAAAAGAGGTCTTCACTCTGAAGATAACTAATCTCTTGATGGTTTTTCCTATTCAGTTCAACTTTTCAAAGATACCACTTGTGTTTGTTTTATTCTGCAAATAGACAATTTAGACATTTTTTCCAGTACTCACTTTAACACATTTTGTACAAGAATTCCAGCAACTACTCCCATGGTCGTGGGAAGACTAGCTGCACAGACACCTTCTCTCTTTAGTGTCTTTTCATCAATATTTGCAGCAACTACCAGTGGAGGAGCACACTTCAGGAAAAAAGGAAAATAAAAAGTTAAGTTGTTTTAAAAGAATAGGCAAAAGTAGTAGAGATGCCCAAATAGAAATATATGAAATTAGAGTTGTATTTTTTCTCCCATCTTTCTTCTCTCTAGTTTTATTTTTACATTTAAAAAATTCTAGCACCTAAAAATGGACACCAACAACAATTAGACATACCGCAAAACAAGCAGATTCTCCAGGAATGATGAGTTGTATGTGCCCTGAGACTGCATTTTCACTGACCCCAGATTCCATCCATGTTTGCCCAAGTTCATTACAAGCCTAAGTAGAATGAAGTCATAGCTGTGAATAAAAGGCTAGAATTTACCACATATGTTGTTTTCAAGAAAAATGAGGAAGTATATACACACATATTTTTAATTTAATTTGTATCACAAATAGAAGCAAAAAATGATGATATGGATTGTTATATTTAGTTTTTTCTGTCTATTCAAAATATTGGTATATAGTACAATGTGGTTTACTGGATTATAAACACATCTTAATTATCAGTACTTGCAAAAATCTTCTTTTTAGGAAACAATAGGAATTACAATAGCATACTTTGGAATTAGGAAAACAATAGCATACTTTAATAAAGGTAAAAAATACTCTAATAAGTCAATAGGAAAAGGTTCACAATATTTAGAAACACTATCTTTGTAGCAATTTTTACATTAAGATGTCAAGAAAATTCAAGTACTCACAAATAAATGAGTGTAATACAGTTCTATCAAAACATGTATCTTTTAAAAACAACATATGCACACTCACATGCACACCCACCCTAAGGAACAAGAGGTCTTCAACTGAATTGGATATTTGCTTGAGCTACTAAGTGACACTGCACAAAGGAAAAGGCTAGAAAAATACCCATAGCCACAGATCTTTGAATTTCAAAAATAATTTAAGATCAGTTTAGAGATAAAACATTTTAACTTTTCAGGTTTAAGGTTCATCCAAAATAATTTATTGCTCAGATTAGATCTAAGGCATATTAACAGCACACATATTAAACCAAATATATGCATTACTATATCCTCTATAAACAGAAAATTGTACTTACTGTATTAATTGCCATTCGAGCTTCAAAGTTGTCCACACAGCTCAAAACTAAGTCAACAGGTTTCCCATTTTCCAAGCCACCATTACTAGTCAAAAGAAAAAGATAAGAAAATAATTTTTTATTAGACACAGAATACAACATTCTAATGGATAGTGTTATGCTAATAATTTGATCCTGTTACTTAAATGATATAATGAGGACACTGAGATTTAAGAAACTGCAA
>NC_058135.1:115179275-115203070 GCF_016433145.1 Gracilinanus agilis | reverse complement strand
CCTTCCTTCCTTCCTTCCTTCCTTCCTTCCTTCCTTCCTTCCTTCCTTCCTTCCTTCCTTCCTTCCTTCCTCTCTATTTCTGTCTTTCCCTCTCCATTTCTTTCTTCTTTCTTTTTTTTACTCTATTCCTACTCCAACTTTTGGAAAAAAAGAAAGTCTTTATAAAAATATGAAAGGTCAAGTGAAAAAAATTCCCAGATTGAATCCAAAATGTATGTCTTATTCTGCACCCTGAGTGTTCTTTTTACTATACCATGTAACCCTTCAGTAACCAGTTTATTCTTTATCCTGGCTGTCCACACTGGAGAAAGCTGCATAGTTGGGCACTACTTCTGAGTCAGAAGACTGCCATTGTAAGGGGCGCCAGTGGTCATCCCTGATGGCTTTCTGACTTTTATAGCCCATACATACAGGGAGAATGAATAGTAAAGAGATGATGGACATGAGTGCACTAGAGGAGGCAGCTGTGCTAGTCACGATAGCCCAGAAGGCAGGAGAAAAAAGTAACCGCCAGACCCCTGCAGCTGCTTTGAGTCTGAGAAAGACTGTAGGGTCTGCTTGGGTAGATAGAGGATGAATGGTTGTCTATGTTTGGATTTTTTAAACCTGTGTAAGAATGTCTATACATATGCAGATTCCTAATGGTCACCACCATTAAAAGGCTTTCCTTAAGTGCCTACCTGACCTTAGTTTTATGCAGCATCTACATTAGGAAAGCTGGATGCCTGTAATTCTGTCCTTAGTCACTTAGATATGCTTCAAATATGGCAGCTGCACAGGGGACAGACGGGGAGAACACATCATATAAAATGAGAGCCAGGCCATTTGAGCCGTTACAACATGCTCACTGTGATGCAGATTTATATTTTAAATCTCCTGAAGCATAACGCTCATTGTATGTTGTAAAAGCTTGATTGCAGATTGTTAGCCTATACTCCAAGGTCCTACACCCAACATACTTCATCAAATAATTCTATCTTCCTTGCTAAGACATTTTCAGGCATTAGCTTATTCTTCTGTGAAATCCATAGCCTTATAAAAGCACCCAAAGTTATTAGAGGAATTAATTGCATCCTAGATAGACCCAATATCCAGCTAAACCCATACATGGAATCATGATCAATATAATAATATAGGTTTTACTCTAGTAAAAAGAACAAAAAATTCTGCTAATCAGTTGTCTGGAACTGAGATTCTTAATATTTTGTTGTCCCATGAACCCCTCTTTAATTCTGATGGAAGGCCTGTAGACCCTTTCTTAGAATAAGATAATATTTTTAAATGAATAGAATAAAAAAACATGGGATAACAAACAAAATCATGTGTAAAATAACTTCACATTCCCCAAGTTAGGAATCTTTGGAGGCTTTGTTCCAATTGAGTGGTGGTTTGGACCTAGTCTGGGTGCAGTGGTAGGCTAGCTTTAGTAAGTCAATGAAAAATTATTTAAGCACTTATATATACTAGGTATTGTGTTAAGTGCTGGGGATGGAAAGAAACACAAAAATAAAATAGTCTTTGCCCTCAGGGAGGCTCCCACTATTGGAGGGAGGGTAACAACATGCAAACAATTTTGTGTATACAATATTATATATATATGTATATACATTATATATATGTGTGTGTGTATATGTGGGTCCTTGTTTCAGTCATTTTCAGTGATGTTCAACTCTTTATAATACCATTTTGGGTTTTCTTGACAAAGATACTGGAGTGGTTTGTCATTTTCTTCTCCAGTTCATTTTATATATGAGGAAACTGAGGCAAAGGGTATTCAGTGACTTGCCCAGAGTCACAAAGCTAGTTAGTGTCTGAGGCTGGATTTGAACTCAGGAAGATGAGTCTTTCTGACTAACTCCATTCCTGTCATTCCATTCACTGTGCAACCCAGCTATCCTTATGTGTGCATATATCTCAGACATTCACACACACATATAAAATTGAGGGTAATCTCAGATATCAATAAGGAGAAGGTGGTATTTAAGGAGAACTTCAAAGGAACCTCTGGAAATCAGGAGACGAAGGCAAAAAAGAGGGAGTCAATTCCAGGCATGAGGGGAAGCCAGTAAAAATACAAGAGTAGGGAGATGGAGTATCTTGTGTGAGGCATAGCAAGGCAGTTAGTGTCACCAGATAGTACCTTTTAGGACTTAGAGAGAAATAAAATACAAGAAACCTGAAGTGAGATGGAACAGCTGCTCAGGGAGTCTAGTCTTCTCTTTTCCAAGCAGGTACAGGCAGGCAAAACAACTGTATGTAGTAGGCATTTGATAAATGCTTATTGAATTTAATTAAACTGAATTTTCTTGCCCAAACTGTAGGCTAGGATGAGTTCTGCCTTTCCTGACTCTTGGGAATGCTGTTAACACTGTGCTATCCTGGGGCTATTGGCACAGGATTATTGCTTGGGGTGAAGGGAGATGTTTCAAGAACCTTGCTGGACATTAACATTATAGTCCAAATTCAATTAGCCCCTTGATTCATAATACAATCTTAGCATAAATTTATTTGGGGTTCAATTGAGCCATGCTAGGTGTCTATTTACTGTGTAAAGGCCGATAAATGCATTTGAACATGAGTATATTTTCACATTCCTGATAACAGCTGCATAGCCACATTTTAGAGCCATTACAACATTCATATTATAAAACTGTCACAGCAGGCCCCTTACATCAGAGTGTTCTGGCTTAAATGAAACTCGATAGATGTTCACTAATTGAATGTTGCACTGTGTAGCTTTTAGAATTTCATTTCTGCAAAACAGGAGCAAGGCCCCACAGTTGTTAAAGGTGGCCCTGAACATTTGCCTTAAGGAAACATGGGTATGCTATAGGGAAAAGTTAAAGTTGATCTTCCTTTTGTGATTAAGAGGGTTCTAGAATTTTTCCTTCTAAATATGGAGAGAAGGACCAAGTATCATTGGATCATAGATTGAAAGAGTCCTCAGATAACACATGGGCCAACCCTCTTATTAATAGAAGAGGCGATGGAGGCTCAGGGAAGCAACACAGGGAAGATCTGAATCTAAGTCATTTGATTCCATTATGTCCAGATAGTGGACCATGCACTAAAAAGATGCATAAAAGAAATCTGATAATTTCAGTGAATCACAAAATCTCAGAATTGGAAGGGATTTTTGAGGGCAAATAAATCCATTCTGTACCCCAGTAATAATTACTAACTAATATGTGCAAACATATCAGCCCATTTGGTCTTCAGAACTCTATGAGGTAGGTACTATCATGATTCCTATTTTACAGTTGAAGAAACCGAGGCATACAGAGGTTTTAGTGACTTGTCTAGGGTCAAACAATTAGTAAATGTCTGAGGGTAGTTTTGAACATGTCTTCCTAAGTTTAGGTCCAACCTTCACCACCTGGCTGCTTAAGTGAATCTCTGAGATTATCTATGAAAAGTGAGAGGTAGGGAGGGCAGAGGACAGGAGGAGATCGAGAACCCAACTTCAAGCCCACTTTGGTGGGGAAGGAGACAAGATAGCAAGCAAGCATGCTTATCGTTATTACTGTACTTTAATTTAAAAAAATTTCCATTTATTTGCAAAATGTATCCAACATTATTATCACTCACTACTTTCCCAAAATAGGGCTATATTAGAAGTATTCATTTGCTTTCTTACTTTCTACTTTGGATCATCCTTGCAGATATTTGTTTCTTTTCCATATTAGCAAATTAACCATCTACACAAAAGGTAAATCAATATCTTCTTCAAGTAGCAAACATTTTTATTGATAAAGAAAAGAGAAAAAAATTATATAGTACCTACTATGTGTTGGACACTATACTAAGGAAACACTTTATACCTGCTTTGTTATTTGTTCCTCATAATTCCTTGAGGTAGATGTTGTGATTATCCCCATTTTATAGTTCAGGAAACTGAGGTAAAGTAACTTGTCCAAGCTCACACAAATGCTAAGTATCTGAGGCTGTATTTGAACTCAGGTTTTTTGGATTTCAGATGCAGTGCTCTGTTTACTGCACCAGCAGTTGCCTCAGAGGGAAGAGAGGCACATCCTCCAGTGACATTGTGGATTGTATTTTATCAGATTCTGGTCTGTTAACTACTGACATAGACCAGGAAAAATGTCGAGGGGCTTTGATTTATTTTAATCCTGTTTTGCTCTTTAGTAAAACTTTTTGTCCCAGAATTGCCAGTGTGTGCAGCATGTTATGTTAACTTACAAGCGTAATATTCTAACACATGGTCAAACAGATGGGAACCTCCTCTTTCAGGGAAGGAAAACACTGAAGTCTTAAAAAAAGCCCTGAGCCCACCTTCAGAAAGCCTTCTCCCCCAATTCTTCCCATTGATCTTAGTTAGCCAATCAGATGAGTCCCTTTGCCTAATCAGTATCTTTATATAAATACCCTGGCAAAAAAAGCAGTCTCATCATGTAGAGACAAATATTGGTGTCTGACAGTTTGATCTCATGTTCTTTCTCTGGTCATTCCACTTTTTTTTTAAACTCTTACCTTCTGTCTTAGAATCAATACTGTGTATTGGTTCCAAGTCAGGAGAGCAGTAAGGGCTAGACAATGGGAGTTAAATGACTTGCTCAGGATCACAAAGTTAGGAAGTATCTGAGATCAGATTTGAACCTAAGACTAGTTATACCACTTTTACATTCTTACCTGGCTGAGGAAGAGAACTATTAACAGAAAACTGGTGGCATCTGTTTTGATTTGAGGGCTAAAAGTGATATTTGGAGAAAGTTGTGCTTTTGCTATTTTTGAGCAGAATAGCCACAACTTTGATATATTCTATTGTTCCTTTCTGAATGGCAGTGGCAAGGAGCAATAGCTGAACTACCATTTCTTTGGACAGGAATCTGAAAATAATAACGACAATAATAAGTTTAATAAAAGTATGTGGTTTGTAAGAACAAGGCCATTTTCACAATTTAAAGCCCTTTTACATGTTAACAATTTATGGAAATATGATCGACCATAAATTATGTTCCTAAGAACTTCAACATAAGCATTTGAACCTTCTATTTTCCCTTTTCCAGCATTTGTGTCTCCTTAATAGGGCCAAAAGGAGGCCTGAAGAATGCTGAATAAATGCAACTTGTTAGTAATTTTTCTCTATAGATATGGACAAGAACTACAAGAGGGGAAAAAAGGAAGGGAAGAGAAGGAATAGGAGGAGAAAGGAAGGGAAGTGAGGCTAGGCTTGGGCTGAATCAATGGAGGAAGTACTGATATGAATCCATACCAATGTACTGAAATAAGCTGATCCAGTGGAAAGTGATCTGGGTAAGGTAAAGGAAGCAAAACTCTCATCAGATTATGTTACTCTGTAAAATAGATTTTTAGACCCCCAAAATATAACATAATAAGGAAATAAATTTAATTAACTATGCCAGACATCTACACTTTACTACCTGTACATAATTTATAATATCTATTCATCCATCTATCTACTTACCTGTCCATCCATCCAACAAGTATCCGCTTTCTCAGTCTTCTTAAGCATTGGTGGGGGACTGAAAGTGGGGAAGATAGAGTGGGTGGAGGAAAATAAGGAGGTGAATAGGAAAAGAAAACTATATATCTATAATAGGATGTGGCATGAAGTTTTATTTTGTATGTCCACATGGGTCTATCTAAATGTAGCTTGCAAGGAGGCAAGAATAGGCATCCCTAGCATTTCTTCCCTCCCTTTCTCCAAGGGACACTGACTCCTGCCCAATGGAGAAGCAGAAAGTTGGAGTCAGAGGCTAGCCGTTCTGCTCTCATCAGAGAAAGAGGAGGTAGCAGGCTACAATTATATCTACTTTTTCCTTTAAATATTATTAGACTAAGGAATATAATTTAGGTTCAAATTAAATTCAAAACCATTATTCCTTAATAAATTCTCACAACAACCTTATAAAGTAGGTACTAATAATACTTTTATTTTACAGATAAACTGAGAGAAAGAAAAATGATTTTCTCAGAATGGCAGCTAGTAAACATCTAAAGCACAATTTGAACTGAATAATGCAATTCTTAAAAATATAATTATGTTATCAAATAGTTATATAAAATATCTGATAATTGTTATATATAATAATTTTTTATATTTATAGCTATTAAGTGCATGAGGTAGGATTTGAATTGAGATCTTTCTGATTCTTAAGTTCTGCATTCTCTGGATTCTAGCACCTAGCCACCTAGTTACATGATTGTGAGAGTTTGGTTACCTAGTTTTGAAACTCTTGAATGAGTGGTAGAAAACTGTCTATGATTGTCAGCATGTTATTTTTCCATCTAAAAGGATGGATTTTTGTTTCTTTTCCTCCTGGGCTCCATTTCCAAGGGTAGCTTCAATCTACTCAGTTGTGCCTTCCTCCTCTCTCTGTAGTGATAGCTAGCCCTGGATGACACTGTTCTGTCTGCTCTCAAAATCAATTCTTTCTAAGAACTCTTCACTCAGGGAGTAGCTGGGTGCCTCAGTGGAGAGCCAGGCTTAGAGATGGAAGGTCCTGGGTTCTAATCTGAGCTCAGACACTTCCTAGCTGTTTATGGGCAAGTCACAACCCCCATTGCCTAGCCCTTACCACTGTTCTGCCTTAGAACCAATATACATTATTGATTCCAAGACAGAAGGTAAAGGTTTTAAAAAAGAACTCTGCCCAAATGGAAGATCAAAAGTTTAAACTCCTTTTTTTTAATTTAATTTTTATTTTTTAGAAAAATTTTTTCCATGGTTACTGATTCATGTTCTTGTTCTCTCTCCCCCCACACCCCCAACCCCCAGTAGCTGATGCGCATTTCCTCTGGTTTCTTCCTGTGTCATCAATCAAGACCTATTTCCATATTACTGATAATTGTTCTAGGGTGGTCATTAAGAGTCTACATCCAAATCGTGTCTGCATCAACCCATGTTCAAGTAATTGTTTTTCTCCTGTGTTTCTCCTCCCATAATTCTTCCTCTAAATGTGGCTAGTTTTCTTTCTCATAAGTCCCTTAGCCTTGCTCTGGATTCTTGCATTGCTGCTAGTACAGAAATCCATTGCATTCTATTTTACCACAGTGTATCAGTCTCTGTGTACAATGTTCTCCTGGTTCTGCTCCTTTCACTTTGCATCAATTCCTGGAGGTCATTCCAGTTCACATAGAATCCCTCCAGTTCATTATTCCTTTGAGTACAATAGTATTCCATCACCAGCATATACACAATTTGTTCAGCCATTCCCCAATTGACGGGCATCCCCTCATTTTCCAGTTTTTGTCACTACAAAGAGCACAGCTATAAATATTTTTGTACATGTCTTTTTCCTTATGATCTCTTTGGGGTACAAACCCAGCAATGGTATGGCTGGATCAAAGGGCAGGCATTCTTTTAGTGCTCTTTGGGCATAGTTCCAAAGTTTAAACTCCTAATTCTCTCTTGATTCCTATGAAAGCCATCTTGCTAGAGTACAGTTGGAGGTATTAAATCCTTAGAAGAATAGGTAAAAGGAAAAGGGAAAGTAATTAACATCTTGGGTGAAATAAAGGAATCCAAAGAACATGGAGTAAGGCTTAGTTGGCAACTCTCGTTCCTTTTTTTTTTTTAATTTAGAATATTTTCCATGGTTATACGATTCATGATTTTTCCCATCCCTCTTCCTCCCCCACCTCCTGTAGGCATCCCCCATTCCTAAGAGATCCATGATTACTATGTTTGAAATGAAAAGTCTTCAAGTCTGAAATAAAAAGTACTTTGCAAATGTCATGTTTCAGGGACTATGATTTGGTGATGAGGAGAGGTCATATATCTAACTTTGGAATGGAAAATTAAAAAGTTTCAAGTTTCTATGTCTTCTTACCCATTTTTAAAGCTTTATTTTTTTTTTATTATTAATATCTCACATATTGGGAAGGAAGAATTGTAATTTTACTCATTTTAAAAAAGTTTTTGATTCTATCATTTCTATTGTGATTTGTATTTTTGGGGAGGGGAAAATACTGCTTTTAGATTTGTCAGAGAAAATATACCTTCCCACACACACCAAGACTTGAAATCTTTTTAAGATTCTGAATTTTTAGGAGAAAACCTGCCAGTTTACTATCTCATTCTTCAGCACGTTTTCCCCTTCATTCTATTGATAGCTAGGTGGTTCAGTGTATCATGCTGGGCTGCAATCAGGAAGATGCAAGTTCAAATCTCAACTAAGACACCAGCTGTATGATCATGGGCAAGCCACTTCACCTTTATTTGCCTCAATTTACTCAAATGTAAAATGGGGATAAAAGTAGTATCTATATCTCAGTGTTGTGAAGATTAAATGAGAAAATATTTATGAAATGTTCAGCATAGTACCTGGCACGTAGTAGGCATTTATTAAATGCTTCCTTCCTTCCTATGCCCTATTAGTTCTTGGGTACAAAATTTGTACTCTCTTATTTTGTATTTGTTTATATGAATTTTTGCAAGCTTTCTTTGTGTGTGTGAACTCCTCAGGAACTCTTCTCCATGTACTCCATGTACAGGAACTCTTCTGCAATCCAATGATCGGCTTCCTTAAGATACTCCATCTCCCAAATTAAGTTTTTTCACTAGTTATCCTCCATTCCTGGAATTCTCTCCATTCTTATCACTGTTTTTAGCTTCCCTTAGATATCAGCTAAAATTGAACCATCTACAAAAAGTCCTTTTTGTCCTTGTTCTTGATGACTTACTTCTGAGACTACTTGTGACTTATCTTGTATATCATACAGCATATAATATAACAGTGATTTGTATGTTGTATCTCCTCTTAGACTGTGAATTTATTGAGAACAAGAACTATTTTGTTCCTTTCTTTGTGCCCCTAGGGCTTAGCACAGTCCCTGGTACCTGGCATGTGCTTAATAAATGCTATTTGATGAAGCCCAAAGACCTCTTGTTTCCCTTAGTTTTTTCCAATAGTACCTCAGACCCAGTACTACCAAAACAGAACCTTTCCTCCCTCCAAATTCCCCATTCTGAACTTTTGTCTATCTATCTATCTATCTATCTATCTATCTATCTATCTATCTATCTATCTATTCATTTATTTATTTATTACCCTTACCTTCTGTCTTAGAATTAATACTTTGTTTTGGTTCCAAAGCAAAAGAGTGATAAAGGTCAGGCAACTGGGATTAAGCGACTTGCCCAGGATCACATAGCTAGGAAGTATCTGAGGCCAAATTTGAGGACCTCTCATCTCCAGGCCTATTCTCTCTCTCTCTATTCTCTGAGCCAACAAGCTGTCCCACTGTAAGTGTTAAAATTAATGGTTTGGCTAAATATATGAAAGTTATAAGTCTTTTATTTATAAAAGAGGTGGAAAGAGTGAAAGTAGAGAAGCACAAAAGGCTAGAGAAGACATTAACCTATCTAACTAAATATTGTTCCAGTGCCTGGCTCAGCCAGGACTTGTTAATCTTCAATCAGAATTAAACTATCTCCAGAAGACAGGAAGGGAAAACCAGCTATCCACTCACCTAAGTTCCCTCCAAGAGGCAAGTTAAGACAATGACTGGAACTGAAGGTGACTCCTGAGGCTGACTTTCTTCTTCCAGCCGACCTTCTTTCTTGGAGTGACTCTCTTCTTGGAGTTTACTCTCCACTAGACTCAGCTTCACCAGACTGTGTTCAGGGCTTGCTTTTATGGTGACTTCTTGTCTCCTCCCCTCTTCACATGGGCCAATCACAGTTTCCAAATTGTCTAACACTGCCCAGGGGGCAGAGTTTGTGGGAACTAGTTTGCATCTTCCAGGGGTTAACACTTTCTGAGGGTGCGAACAAGTTTCTGATGGTTTGAGTTAGAAAAAAAGCATGGAGCTCTCCAGGAATCTTGCTGTCTTCTCACCTAGCACTAGGTAGGATGTGAATTCACTAGATGGTTTGCGAGCTCTTCCACTCAGTTCAAGCCTGTGTTCATTCAAAACTTTGCCAACCAAAGTGTTAACTCCAACTAGGCAAAGAGAACAAAGGATTCCTTTTTCACAAGTGTGAACTCAAAGAGAACCAAGAATTCCCTTTTACACCCCTGAACTTCCTTATTGAAGATGAGAAAGCACTGAAGTGGAAGATGATGTTGAGGATACCATCATCTTTTTATCACTGAGGTTTACAATGTAGATTCTCCATCCTTGACTTTTTCACATTCACTCACCTCATATAATTAATGTATTGCTGAATTTTAGTTGTTTCTACCTTCTTTATATATTTCTTCTGTATTAAGCAAACACAACCCTAGTTCAGGTCCTCATTACTTCTCATTTGAACTATTGCAATAGTTTCTTAAATGGTCTCCCTTTCTTGAATGTCTTTCCACCCCAATTCATCCTCCATTGAGCTACCCAAGTGGTTTTTCTAAGGCATAGGTCTCATTAATCACATCTTCCTCCTGTTAAATAAATTCTACCCTTTCTCTTTTACCTCCAAATTAAATATGAGTCTATTTTACTTCCTTCCCTCAACATTTTTGAAGCATTCCATTAGTCTAGCCCAGGGGTCGACAATGTATGGCTCTCAAGCCATATCTGGCTCTTTCGAGGGCCACATATGGCTCTTTCTGCAGGAACCATAAAGTCAATTTTTTTTCAGGCGCTGTTACAGGAGCGGCACTGTGAGCACTGTATGGCTCTCACAAAATTACATTTTTAAAAATGTGGCGTTTATGGCTCTAATGGCCAAAAAGGTTGCCGACCCCTGGTCTAGCCCCTTCCTATATTTCAACTCTTCTTAAACATTACTCCTCATATACTATGATCCAGTGAAATTTAGCTTATTTGAAGTTTCAGGAATACCACTCTCTATCTCCTCTTTCCCTTTGCTCTAGCTGTCACTCATGCCTGAAATTATCTACCTCTTTATGTTTCTCTGTTTCCTTCAAGATTCAATTAAAAACCTACCTTCTGAAGAAGGCCAAATCCCTCTTCCCCTCAGCTACAACTGCTTCCCTTTATAGCTAACCTTCTATCTACTTTTGTAAATCTTGCTATCCAGCTAGTTACTTAGATGTTGTCTGTCCCACTAGAATATATGCTCCTTGTTCCCTGTATATATATGTCTAGTATACATTGTTCTTTCCCCACCCTGGTTGTATGTATATCTGTATTTATGAGTGGTGTGCTTCAAAGTCTGTTATGAAGACAGTTGAGGTGGGATTTTTTGTTGATAGTTTTCTTTATTATTTTAATAAATGACTTTCTCTTTCAACCAATTGTATTCTCAGGCTCACTCATCAAATTTACTTTGATTGGGGTTCCTTGAGCTTATAGTTTTAAGCAGACCTGATATTACAGTGTTCTGTGTAATTGGAATAGTCTTGTCTGTTGACTTGTGTACTAGTTGGGGGCTAGAAGTCCCAAATACATTTTATGTATTTTCCACTAAAGTACTGTATTTGCCTCCAGGGTTATTCCAGTGGATATTCTGACAGTTACCACTGAATTAGAAAGGATTTGGTGGGTGAAAAATTATATGTATAACATTTTACAACCATCCTTATCACGTCCATTGGTTATCACCAGATTGAGTGCAGAATAATAGGTCACTGAAGATAATGCTTCACTGTTTATTTTTGCAAATTTCTTGAAATTTTGTCAGTGCATATACAAATTTTGTGGGAATACCCATAGAAAACTCAGAGATAACTTTTTATCTCTTTTTAAAGATACTCTAAAATCAATTGTTATGTTTTTAGGTGTTTAGGACATCCAAGAACATGTAATAATTAACAGAAACACTTTTTTTCCCTTCCAGTCTACTTTGGATCTTCTGGTTTCAACTCTACAAAGCAAGATATTTCTTCCAGGATAAGTTCATTACCTCTAAACTCACTACCATTCTGCTAAATCAAACTTTTTGATTACATCCCCTCCCTCAACTTCCTCTTCCCCCCTTGATTCACCCTGAATGGTGGAATACCAAACTCCTTCCAATGCCTTCCTCTATAGAGGGCTGAAACTAGACTTGTAGTGTCCAACTTCTTCCCTTCCCTCTACTGCTTTTCATCTGCTACCCTTCCTGGTTCCAACTCCATGGACAAACATACAAGTTATATTCTGGAATCCCCCTCGCCCCTTAATTGCTTTCCTGCCTCTTTTCTGTTTATTTAGATTACAAACTCCTTGAGGGCAGAGACTGGCTGCCTTTTAATTAATTGTATTACCAGCTCTTAGCACAGTGCTTACCACATAGTGGGACCTAATTAAATATTTATTAGATTGGATTTGATAGATCATGGTTTGCCATATAAAAACACATTTAACTTTAGCAAGCCTAAGTTTAGATCCAAATGAGACTCCTTTTCCATTTGAGTTGGTGTGTATATAGATACATATATGCATATATAAATAGATAATGTGTTATAAATTAAAAAAAACCTTTTCTGACTTTAGAGAAGTCACCCCACTTTCCAGGGCTTCAAAACTTTCCTTTATAAAATTTAAGGAGTTGGGTTAGATCATCTTTGAGGTCTCTGAACTACAATATCCTGTTAATGTTCTGCTTTTCATCAACATCAACATTCAGATGAATAGAGTGAAAAGAAATGATTAAATCACCATTTTCTTTTTTTGAGAAGTTCCAATTTTTGAAGTCATATCTTTCTTTTTCCATATGGACATTCCATTAACTTGAAAGATAGCTAAAGGCAGGTATTTATTGAATGTTCTTTTGGTTGATCTATTTTATCGCTTGGCTGGACTAGCATAATTACTCCCACAATTATTCTCACAAATTAACTTTTAAATTAAAGTATTCCTAAAAGAAGAATTCAAAAGTCCCCTCAGACCTTTTTGGTAGTTTACACAGACTCAATCAATGATCATTTGACTCAAGATGAGGCTATAAAATATAGAACATAGTTTAAGATCTATTCTGTTGAAAAGAAATGCAAAATCAGGTTCCTGGAATCTAAAGCTAGAGGGCCCATTAGAGATCATCTGTTCAGTGTTTTCACTTTACAGATGAAGAAACTGAGGGTCAGAGAAATTTAACAATTTGATCAAGATCACAAAGTTGTCAAAGGTCAGTCAAAATTTGAACTCAGGTATTCTGATTCTATCACACAAAGTCTACTGACCTAAAGTTTTATAGGCTAGAAAGTTCAGATCATTTGAATATACATTCTTCTACCACATTTGACAATTAGAGCAGATAAAGAAAAGTAGACCTGGATTAAGGGGATTTGAGTTTGAATTTTTTTCCCTGAAATATACACCTATGGGATCCTGGTAAAGTCATTTGATCTCAGCTTCAGTTTCCTTAATTTTAAAAGTATGTATTTTAATCCCTGCACAATCTACCTGATTGGAATATTCTGGAGGAAAGCCATCTATGTATTTTATGAATTTTTATTCATTTTTGTGAATTATTAACCCATTTGGCCTAAAGTTCTCAATGTATGCTGTCTCAAAATTTCAGTGTATTGATCTGAATATTTTACATTCCATAACCACTGGTGAGAAAATGCTTAAGTGAATCTGTAAAGTTGGAAAAAGGCTGTTCATGTGATTGAAAAATAAGCTTTAAAAATTATCCCAATTAATATTCTTTATAATTTCAAGACAGTATCTTAGGAGTCAAATGCATATCAAAAGATATCTTAGGATAGTGCCTGATATTGCTTTCAGGACCCTTGTTAGGCATTCTGTTGCCTATGCCCAACTAAAGAGCATCTTTAACTAGGTGCTCTCTCTCTGGTTTACATGAATCCACAAGGGTCAATGGATAGATTTCAGATGGGTCTGTGAACTTGGATGAGGAAAAAAGTACATCTTTTTTTTCACTAACCAGAAACTGAAATTTAATGTTTCCCTCAATTATGAATGTAGATAAAAGATATTTTGTGGAGTCCATATGTTCCACCAGTGTTGTCAAAGTGGTCCATGACACACAGAAAGATTAAGAAACCTTGCCCTAAAGCATTATTTTTGACTGCCTATCAATGTTTCATAAGTTTAGATCTAGACAAGACCTTCAAGATCAGCTAGTGTAAGCCTCTTCACTTCATAGATAAGGAACCTGAGGAACAAAGAGACTTAGTAATTTGCCTACACCACAAAGGAAGTAACAAAAGCAGAATTGGACTCATGTAATCTGTGAGTTTTCTGTGGTTTTTACTCCTGGTCCAATATTCTTTCAATAAGATCATGCTGCCTTAAAAATTGTTAGTTTCCTATTACAAAAATGAATGATGTGGAAATCGGTTTTGAGTGATAATATATGTAGAACCCAGTGGAATTGCTTGTCAACTCTGGGAAAGGGGAGTGACAAGAATCATGTAAACATGGAAAAAAATTAAAAAATTTGTTAGTTACAGTCTTATGCTATGATAGGATAAATATAACCATTTATGCCTTACCCTAGTTGATTTTCAGTCCCTTAACACTATGAGAGAGGTTTCAATTGTATTTGGGGGAGTATCACTCCTTGATATAGACAATCTAAATCTATTGTCTATTGGATTATAAATCACTATTAGGTTTATTTTCTGAAGTCATCAGGAAAAAAGGAATAGAATCTTTGTTTTCATATATATATATTTCTATATATATCCATATCTCTATATATCTCAGCTCTCTTTGTGGCAGCAAAGAACTGGAAATAGAAAGGATGCTAATTAATTGGAGAATGAGAGTAATGATAATAAATTCCATTCATATTGTGCTTTATATTTTAAAGGTGCCTTTAAGAACACGAACATTTACAGCTTAAATTCATGATAATTTAGGAGGTCGATATTTCTAGAACTCAGAGAAAATTCAATAAACACTAATCAAGCATCTTAAATTAAGAATCATTAACCTCATTGTATTGAAAGTGCGACCTTGAGCAAGTTCAGAAAGGTTATGATGTCAAGCAGTTGGTGTTCAACATATTCTTATTAAGAAAATGAAATGAATAGATTAATGTTAGAGTTAAAATTTCTGAAATGAAATTCTTTCATGAAAAGCAGGGGGCAAAAAAATCCCAGGGCTAAAGTCAGAGTCATCTCCAGATATAGGAGGATCTTCCACCAAGAAGGGACTGTGATTTTGTCAAGTGCTGGAGCTTCCTTATAACTGTGACAGCTACTGGTTATAAAGTAGGATTTGAACCCAGGTGTTCAGAATTCCAAGACTGATGCTCTTCCATCTCTCTTCCATGACTCTATGTTTTCCTCATCAAGATTTTATAGCTCTTTACATTTTTGTTGCTCAGAGAAAAATTGTAAGAGAGATTTGAGAAAACAGTGCTATAATTTTACTCTGAAATCTGGTAATGAGAAAAATTTCTCCCACTTTCTCTAGTTAGCATTGATCAATTTCACAAGGCATTTTTCTAGTTCCCCAGCTTTCCTTTGCATGTATTAGGTTTGGTCTGTCATACACACAGTAATGGAATCTATGAGCAATAGATCTCATCAATTCCTTTTGTTTTGGCACTTGTTAAGAAAATTCCCTGACAGTAGAGTTGGTATGCTTGGAGTGCTGGAATACCTGCAGGATATTAAATATTTGTACTGTAACAAACTCAACCAAACTAAATTTTTTTTTCATGCTCTATTCTTCTATTGCTCCCTACATATTGCCCAAGTAAACATAAAAAGTAGAAAGATTTTTATTCATTTGTGGTATTTGGGGGTATTGATTTACTGATTACCTATTTTTGTATTTGTAAACATTTAATGTTCAAAATCAACATTCTCTTTATGTTTTGTCTACTCATTCTATACAAAATAGAGACCGAAAAAGACAACAAAATGTTTATTTTAAAGTCTTTTTTTTCCCACTTGGAATAGGCATTTATGTCAAAGTCATCTAAGTAATCTATTGAGAAATTATATTTTTTATACACCTTGGAAAATTGGGTTTTCTGTAGAATAAACAAGCTGTAACTTTTTAGTCAAAAGCCCATTTTATTATTGTGCTTCTGAATTTCTGCACTAGACTTTTATGATCTCAGAGAGTTAGCATGTTAATTAAACTGGAATTTCTGAACCATTAACACAGAGGAAAAGAAAGTACAGGATAAATATAGGTTTCAAGTTCTACATTGTAGTTGCATCGTGGAAGAAACTGAAAATGGAGATAAAATAATTTATGCTCCCAAGAGATTCAGTTTCAATTCAAAATCACGTGGTTTAAAAAAATAGAAATCAGCCACTAATGGTAGAAAACTGCATATAGGATGATTTGGAAATTAGCTCTGGTTGTCTATTGAAAATCAAAATACCACCACTATTGCCTCTCCCCAATTTGGTGGCAGAAAGTGCAGGATTAATAGCTAGCTGTATCAAGATCAAAGAGGGAGTAGGACAGAGACACACATCTGTTTGTGGCAGGGGAGGGTTTCAATAGTCGGAAGTGGAAGCACAGATGGACTGGAGGTTGGGAAGCCTTTTGAATGCAGACAAAAACAGAAGATGGAGAGAAGGAAGTCAAACCAGAAGGCCAATCAAAGCAGAGGTGTGGAAACAGCAAGGCCAAGTCAGAGGGTGTGGGCAATTCAGTAGGAACAGAGTGGGGGAAGATTAAAAATTATGAAACAAGTTTAAAAGGTCCAGAGAAATAATTTTAGGCACAGCAATATGAGTGGTGTAGAGAAATGACCATTTACCGTGAACATTGCTTATATTCCAGTCTGGTATGCTTTCTCTAGGATAACAATTCATGTTCACCATATTCCCTTTCTGCCTCTTAAGGTCATCAACCTATTAGGAGATGAGATTTTGAAAACTGGGACCTGCTGTTCTTTAACATTATGCTGGAACTAAACCATTTGTCCTTTAAATAAACTAATAAGCCAATTTTCACTTCTTCCTCCTTCTTTGCTTTCAGTGAAAAGATTCTACTTCAGAACTTTAAACACAGAACTGGCAATTATTTTGTGTATTCTTGAACAGAATTTAGTTTAAGGTGCAAAGTGTAATGTTTGCAGAATGTTTCAGAATGCCAATAACCATTTATGAATTAGCCTAATTGTCTCATAGCCTTATTGTAAACAAGCTTCTCTGGATCTAAAAGACGGTGATTCCTTTAATTATAGAAAAAAATCTCATTATCTTAGCATGTCACCGTAGAAAGAAGAATGGCTTTAGAGTCAGAAAGCATGGGTTCAAATCTACAGTTCTACCATTTATTAACTGTGTGCCTGAAGAAGTTATATAATTCCCTGGCAACTCAGTTTCTTTATTGCTAAAATGAGGGGTTTGAATCAAATGATCTTTAAGGTAATTTTCAGCTCTAAATCTATTGTTCTGTGAGCCTTCTTTGATGCCTTATTTAGTGCTTAAGTGATCTTGGATTCTGAAGGCTGTGTTAGCAGAGAATAATTTCTAAAAGGTCCTTCCCACCTGAAAAAAGCTATGACTGTAGGTCTGGCAATAGATACTATCTGTGTTGATCCAAACAATACTGAATCCACTCTGGCTGTCATCCACATCTCTTCCTACCAGGAACCTTGAACAGCACCCATGAAACCATCCTGGGATCTGATCGATGCCCTTTCATCTCATGCTAACTTTCTGAAACCAAAATGTCTCATGTAGAAATGCAGAGTCATAATAATAATGATGATGATGTTGATGAGTTTCTTGCTATAAAGATACAGAAAATCCAGTTTTCCAACGAATTACAGTTTCTACCTCACTTCCCAACCACCAGTTCCAAGTCAGGCAGCATCTCTTTTCTTGCTTTCTATCTACCCGTTCTGGGTTGTGTTTCTCTATTAGAATATAATCTTCTTGAGGGCAGGGATGGACTTGGGTTGGATTTGTATCTCCTGTACTTAGCCCAGTGCTTGAAGGATCATGAAAAAAGGTTGGCCATCAGGTGATAGATTTTGGTTATAGCAACTGATGAAAACTATCTGATAATATGTAAAAGTTGCAGTTTGTTTTCAGAAGAATTACGTATACTGATGAAATCATGGCTGTTTTGAAGTACTGAAGCTACAGCTATTAACTACTAATTAGGTAGGTTACAAATAAATAGACCACCTGGGTTGAAGCTATTCAGAAGTGGTTGGCAAATAATGTAATATATATGCACAGTGGTAAAGCAATGAGACTTTTCTTTAACCACAGTTTTCTATCATTAAATCTTTCTGTTTCACCGGTTAGAGACAGAGTCTTCCCCCTTACTATTATTTTCAGACTTTCTATTCCCCTATGCTCTTCTGGTTCATTTCCCCAACTCTAACTTCCCTGTATTACCTTCATGACCTGGAACCTATCGATGGTTGGCTGCTTTATCAACGCTATCAGCTAACTTTATATCTTGATCTTTTATTCTATGGAATTCTTTGCCATGCTCTAACCATTGGACACTTCTACCATCAATTTTCTTTATTCCTATGTATTGTTACATGCTTTTATGGATAAGGCATACAAACGAGTGAACTGGATTCACTACAAATTTATATTCTGGTATCTCAGCTGGAGACTTCTGCTACCCAGCAGCCCTTTCATTCTTCTCTGAAGTACTGTTTCTCTCTACAGCATCTATTCCAAATCTTCACCTCTCACCTCAGGCCACCTGGACTATCTCCTCCCTCTTCCCTCTTAGCATGGGACCTCACCATCTGTTTTGCTGAGATTAAAGAGGTTATTCCTTATAAACTTCCTCTTTTTCACTTCACATCTCAAAGCCTCTCTTCTTTTTATCTCATCTTCTCTTTTTTCTCCAATCTCTGATAAAGAGAGAACCTTCTCCTTGACTAGGATAACCTCTTCACTGATGATTTTGATCCCATGCCCTTCAAAATCCTCTTGGATGTTACTCTATTTATCATTCTGCCTGCTTCTTTTTTAACTTCTAATCTCATTTTATCCACTGGCCTTTTTCTGGCAATATTTCACCTAATTGCATTTTATTTTTTAAATTTCAACTTAAATTTTATTTGTTTTAATTAACTTAAATTTCTCTTCTCTTCCTCCTTTTTCTCTAACTTCCTCCTTTGAAAAAAAAAAGGAAAAAAGTTAAATTCTTTTACCAAATGTGTATAGTCAACCAAAGAAATTTCTACATGGGTTATATATGTTTCTATCTATCTATCTATCTGTCTGTCTAAATATCTATCTATCTATCTATCTATCTATCTATCTATCTATCTATCTATCTATCTATCTATCTCTACATATCTCTATCTATCTATCTATCTATCTATCTATCTATCTATCTATCTATCTATCTATCTATCTATCTATCTATCTATCTCTATATATCTGAAATTTTACTAGATTATTACACTAACCAGAGTTCCTAAGTTATATAATGTTCTCTTGATGTTGCTTACTACACTTTTCATCAATTCAAGTCTTTCCAAGTTTCTCTGAAACCATTCCCTCCATCATTTCTTAAAGTACAATAACATTCCATCACATTCATATACTCTAACTTGAGTCATTCTCCATTTGATGAACACCTTCTAAATTTCCAATTCTTTGACATCACAGAAAAGGTGCTATGAATATTTTTTACATAGTAAGTTCTTTTACTTTTTTTTTGATGTCTTGGGATATAGACATATTAGTGGTATTACTGAGTCAAAGTCCAGATCCTATCCCTGAGAGATCTTTTGTTGTGAGACCAGTTTAATCCTCGACTGACAGAATTATGTGTCAATGTCATCCTAAAATTTTGCCAGTTAAATAGCAATCAATATATGCAATCTTGATCATTACTAGTTTTTTGTAATAATATTCAAATAACCAGACTGTGTATTTGCCATCCACGTACACATTTTTATGTAAAATTACCATTTAGTTACCATTTGTCAGGGGTTCTTTTAAGTTCATCATTTGTATTCTTTAATTGGACTGCTAACATCATACTTTCCACTATATCTGACCATTTTCCCTGCTATTTGAAGATCTTTCATTTGCAAAACTTGACAAATCTACTATAACTCTACTGGCCAGTCCACTAATATTGAACTTCCTGGAACACTACAATTTTTGTTTATTAAAAAAAATTTTTTAAGTATTTTCATTTTGGGTATCCGTGAAAATTCTGTGATGAAATTGATCAAACTTCTGAAAGTATTAAGCTTGCAAATTTCATATTTTTCCAGCTATGCTGATCCACTGTCTAATACACATTTCATTTGTAAATGTCATTAATTCAGATTTACATCACAAATTTGTTATGCTGCTATTTGCCAAAAGGTTAATATGGTCATAGTTCTGAAATCTTTATCAACTTTACTTATACCTCTACTATTTTCTTCCATTGATGGCTCACTGTGGTATAAATTTAGTTCCAGTTTCCCAAAGACATTCTAGTGGCATATACATTCTTATATGTTTTTATCTAGTTTGAGTTAGAAATCTGATATTGAACTATATCTGTCCAGAATTGGAATATCTGCCTCGCTAAATCTGGAGAAGCACATTATCAACATAATTTGACGTGAGATTGTATGTCTCAAACATAAGATATGGAGAGATTGAGTTCTACATTAGAGGAGGGAATGTCTACATCAATGCAATAGTAATTCTGATGAGCAAAAATATATTTCTTCTAGTATCTAGATAATGAATTAGCTAATAGATTTTACCCAAAGTTAGGAAGATCTGAGCTCAAATTCTTCTGATTCTTAGTGGCTGGGTAACCATTGGTCAAGCCACTTAAATATTCAGCATAAGGCAAAGACCATTATAGACAGGTTACCTTATTTATATTGATGAAGGGGATAATACCAATGGAAGTTGACATGGATATAGCACCAATTATGTACTAGGCATCATGCTAAATGCTTTTATAAATATCTCATTTGATACAACAACCTTAAGAAGTGGTTGCTATCTACCCCCATTTTAATAATGAGAAAACTCAGGCAAACAGAGGCCAATTGATTTGCTAAGTGTGACACAACTAGTGTCTTATGTTGCATTTGAATTCAGATATTGCTGACTACAGGTCCAGGCCTCTTTCTGTGGTGCCACCTACTGGGGTCTAATGAAATCACAGATGCAGATTTTTTTTTTTTTTTGGTAAAGGTCTGATGTTAGCTATTTTCCTGAAAATAAATGACACATTTTGGACATCCTAAATAGGATCAGAATTGCAAGGGGAGAAGAAATGATAAATATTTTTAAAATTGGAATTTTTCATTGATTTTTCAACTTAATAGTGTTATCCCCTCCCTAATGTTTTTTGCAATAAAGCAAATTACTGTCACACAATTGATAATACCCATTGTCATGCTAACTTAATTCTCTTCCAAGTAAAACCTTTATATAAATGTATTGTTTTGTTACTTTCCAACAACATGTAATACAACATTCCATTTTATTCCCTATGAAAATGTTCTAGCTAATGGGTTTCATACGTGGTAGTTCCATTTATCTGCCTTTTAGATGGAGTCATTAAATAGAAACCAGCTTTTTAAAAAGAATGAGTTTTTCTTTCACAGGGACAGGGCTTTGCTTTTAAAGAGATGCCATTAATCACCTAGTTAAACCACTAATTTACTTTGATTTGTTTTGTTCAACTACAGTTAAATGCTAGCATGTGATGTGGGCAACAGACAAGGATCAAAGAACTTGGTTTCTTTCTTTGTGTCACCAAACATGTAATGCTGGCTCCACTTTGCACCTCTTTTGTCAGCATTGTGGTAGTAGACACTGTTGTACCTTGTTTAGAAGGCACTGAGAAAATTTTGTAGTTATGCCTCAGATAAACCAATTTTGGGTCATTTCATATTCTTCACTGCTACTGCAGCGAATTAAAAATGAATCAAAAATGTTAATTTTTTATTGATTAAAAAAAGTTTCCTCCATCTTCTATAAGTAGCCCACCTGGCACCATTACAGCTGTGCTCTAATGTCCCTTTGTTTCTGTCCAGCAGCTACATTTTGGGACTTCTCCCAGATGAGCTCCTTTCCATGGTCTAGTGGCAAGGGGCAGACTCATAGAATTGAGAGCTTTGGACTGGGAGATGGGACACATAGACACTGGTCTTGACTCTTCCACTAGCTGTTTTTATAACTAGAGACAAGACACTTCAGTGTTCTCAGGAGATCCATTTTTTAAAATCTGTATCTTGTGTCTTGACTAGAAGATTTCTAAGATCCCTTCTACTACTAGCATTCTGATTCCTTTGGTCTTCTCCAGTCATAGGCTATTGTATTTAGAAGAGATTGTCCAGTCCTAAGATAATGATAATGATAATATAACAAAAATAATATACTTAAATGCTACTTTTACAAATTTGAAAAAACGCATGATCTAATTTGATCCTCTTATCAAGCTAAAGAAAAATATATTATTGCGTCCATTTTGAAGATGAGGAAACAAACTCAGAAAGGATGTCAGTGGAAGGATTCCAACATAGGTCTCTCCTGATTTCACATTCAGCATTCATTCCAACGTGTCATGTTGTTGCTTGGTAGAGAAGAGTAGCCAATTTAACATAAATAAGACTTGTGTCAATAATGAAATGGAATTAGATATTAGTGGTAAGTTTAAGCATCTCAGATATAGGACTTGAAGCTAGGTCTTCCCGCTTTTGAGGTCACATCTCTATGAATGGGTGACAAAAAGAAACCTATTCTTTTATTTATGTATGAAAATGGGAATTTTCTCCATGAAGATACTGTCACTCTAAGGATATATGTTATAAAAACATTTTTTTGCCTGTCTACCTTCCCATAATTCATTCCCCCAAGCTCTGCTTTCATCCTTCCTTTATATATGATGACATCTGTTATAATTAAAGACACTACTCCTAACTATTAGATGTAGATGTAGATGAAGTATAAAGAGAGGATAGGATGACACCTCTCTCCTTTATAACAGTTGCCCAGGCAGGATCCTTTAGGTCAATGGATGATATCCCTTCAGGACCCACCTGGGGTTGATTGATATTATTTAGTGGGCTCTTTAGCTGGGTAACATTGGAATCTGACTGCGTCTCTCCCTTCCCAAAGAAGCTTTGAATAACCACTTCAGGAAGGTACTTTAAACTTTGGTTGTATTTAACAAAGGAGGATAATGGGTTTGGATGGAGGTATTGGGAGACCCTAATTTAAAATGATACTGATGAATCTCTGAACTGCAGGCAAATGAAGGAATCAAGATGATAGCTTCTCTCTGGTACAGCCTGGGCAGAGCCACACCAGAGCAGGCAAACTGCTGTAGAATCTTTCAGCTTCTTCTTCACTAGATGATAAGCCTAACCAGTTTGAGATATCCACCCTTTCCACCCTCTTCTTCTTCTCCTGCCCACTTCCTGGATCCCTCCCGGGCCCTGGGAAACCTAGATAACTAAGATGATTGACTTCCTAATATGTAGGGGCAGTAGAATCAGAGATGGTGGTCTGGGTACAGGTTATTGATGGTACAGGAACAAACAGGAGGAGCTTGCAGGGTTGAGTTTGCAAGTCTCAATTCCACAAAGACCAGGATCTACTGATCTCCAGTCTCAGGGACAGGGAAAGAACCAAGAACTAAGAACCCCTACCAGGGCTACCAGGATGGTTTTATACCCCCTCCCTCCCCACCCAGGCCAACTGCCCTCTCCTGTCCGCATGCCTCTCTGGGAACATTCCAACATCCAACTGATCCACCTGTCAATCACAGTGTGAACTCCTAGCTCCCAGAGATTCAATATAACACATCTCACAAATTATTTTAAAAGTTCTATGCTGTTGTTTGCATTAAAAAAACCCAAACTACCAACTCTATAAAATTGATAGAAAGGGACAAACAATCGTGAAGGGGGTTTATCCAGAGATACTGTTTCTTCCATCCTTCCTTCCTTCCTTCCTTCCTTCCTTCCTTCCTTCCTTCCTTCCTTCCTTCCTTCCTTCCTTCCTTTCTTTCTTCCTTCCTTCCTTCCT
>NC_058135.1:115120752-115178980 GCF_016433145.1 Gracilinanus agilis | reverse complement strand
CTTTCTTTCTTTCTTTCTTTCTTTCTTTCTTTCTTTCTTTCTTTCTTTCTTTCTTTCTTTCTTTCTTTCTGTAGTGATAATGAAGCCTGTAAACATTTATTGGCTGTCTCTGGTGTCCATGTAGATAGGGGTGCTGGGAGAGGGAGTGAGAGTGAGGGAAGGGGGATTTCCCTCTATGCTATGAGGGGAAGAAAACTTTAAGGAGAAAGCTCTGTCTACTTTATAATCCTCTCTTTTATTTATCATATCAGAGAGCAGCCAAGAAATAGGGTGACAGGTGTAACTACAGCTCAAGGACTGCAAAAGTTCTAATTCATTAGAAAACATTGCTTATTTTTAGCTCCACAGTTGGGAAGATGGCTGTTCTCTATCATTTGTTAATGCACATACAAGAGAAACCATGGCAA
Organism: Gracilinanus agilis; assembly: GCF_016433145.1. NCBI lineage: Eukaryota > Metazoa > Chordata > Mammalia > Didelphimorphia > Didelphidae > Gracilinanus > Gracilinanus agilis. The sequence continues at coordinate 115,178,573 of NC_058135.1, read as the reverse complement.
CAAGCCACACTGGGAAATAACGAGGCATAGACTGCATAGCAACAGACTGAGCCTGTTTATCTATTTCTTGTCTTTTGTTCCCCCTTCCCAGCTTGGAATTTTCAAATGTACTTCTGTTTTCAAAATTTGGGGATTTTTTTTTGTCTCTTGCTCACTTTGTCAGCATTCTTTGCTATGTAGGGGGGGACTGGTCAAAGCCCTTCAAAACATTTCCCAGAAGCAAAGAGGACAGCTGTCATTTTGAAGGTCATCTTTTAAAATCTTTATCTAAATTCTTACTGTGGTTGATTCAAAGAGGAGGACTCAGTTCTGTCAGGAATTAGATTTGTTGTTTAAAAGAACCAAATTTGTACAGTGAACAAATCAAACACATACTTCTAGGAGGCTACAACATCCATTTAAGAAATATGAGGACCAATAGTAGATCTCGGAGGAATGATTTCATTTGCTTACTATTTTTTTATCCCCATAAAGCAGGACTATAACTAAGTGGGGGTAAACGGTTTGTCCCAGGGCATCTGATTTAGAGGTGCTGACATGAAGGCTGGGAACATGAAGGCACGGATAACATCATGCAAAGCTCAGAGTTCTTCCATAAACAACTAGAATGTGTGAAAAAGCAGATGTTAGAAGAGCTAGGGTTTGAAAATTGCTTCGGTGCTCTGAAAATAGAAACCAATGGGATTTTCGATCTCTGACTAGCCCAAATGAGGTAGTAGTGTCCCACCCCACTACCCAACCCTAGCTCAACTTAGAATGCCTTTTCATTCTGTGTGCCTGAGCTGTGGTCTATAGACCTTGCCCTGGGTACAAAATTTCCTTGTTATAGTTCTACCACAAAGCCACATAAAAATGTTATCCCATAGTCAAAGCAAAACTTAGGTTCATAGATAATCAGTAGGATAATGTCACTCACCTAAATTAACCTGAGTTTTAAAGTTGAGTTATCCACATACAATAATAATTTCAATTCAATATCAGGCTTGGGTCCTGAAGAAATGGCTCACACATAAGTAGTGTTAACACTAATTAAAGGGGTGTGAATAATTCTGTGCCTGTGATTCATTAAGAGATTAATAAGTGCTATTTAATGAGGCTGAACTCTATGCTCTACATTTTTAAAGTCTACACGAAACATGTTTAACCTGTTGGGAATTGGATTGTGTTACTCAATGTAGCTTACTGATGCGCCATGTTGAATTTGCCCTTAGTGATCTCTCAGAACTGACTAGTGCAATGTAAGACTTTTATAAGTTAAATATTTCAAGCGTTCAAACAAACTTGTTAGATATGCAATTTCTTTAGATTGGTTATAAAGACCCCGATCAAGGCAAGTAGCCTTATACTGAATTCAAGAAGAACCCAAAAGGCTAGGAATATGAGTTGGATTGTTTTTGTCCTTCCATTGGGTATGACTTGCTTGTTTGCTTTTTTTTTTTGGCAAAGATACTGGAGTGATTTGCTATTTCCTCCTCCAGCACATTTTAAAGATGAGGAAACTGAGGAAAATAGGAATAAGTGACTTGCTCAGAGTCACACAGCTAAGCGAGAGTCTGAGGCTAGAGAACTCAGGTCTTCCTGAAATCCATGAAATTACCTAGGTGCCTCCAACAAGCTGGAAAACATTGTATAAAACTCAGAACTCAAAACATCATGTAAAACTCTCTTCTGTAAACAACTAGAACATGTGACTTTTGTCTTGCCTTTGCACACTCTGGGAGAGAAAAGAGAGAGTCATCCCAACAACTTTGTGCAATTCTGACTTATTTAAATCCCTTTTATGTACAAGTCAACAGGCATCAACTAGTAGTGTCATTTTGGTCCTCTTCTAGTATGAAGGACAATCACCACCAACCAGAATGTGTGAAAAGCAGATGTTAGAAGAGCTGGTATTTAAAAGGTGCTGCTTCAGTGCTCTGAACCCACAAAGACCAATGTAATTTATGTTTCTGACATAAAGTTAAATTCCTCCTTATGTTACCTTGAAATGTTTCAGAATATAAGATATCTGGGTAGAGGGTCAGCTGGGTGACTCAGTGGATTGAGAGCCTAGAGAGAGGAGGTCCTGGGTTCAAATTTGACCTCAGTCACTTCCTAACTGTGTGACCCTGAGTAAGTCACTTAACCCCCATTGCCTAGCCCTTGCTACTCTTCTGCCTTGGAACCAATACACAGTATTAATTCGAAGACAGAAGGTGAGAGTTTAAAAAAACAAACAAATATAAGATGTCTGACAGACTTTAGAACTGGAAGGGAATTTATCAATCCTAGCAGTCTGTACACTCCATAGAGCCATTCTCCCCCCAGACCTTCACCTAATAGAGGAAGAAAATAAGGACTAGAGAAATAAACTGATTTTAAAGGACAACAAATAGCAGAGAATAGGTTCTAATACAGATCCTCTGAGACTCTGCATCGTAAAGTTTCCTCTACTTTGTCACTTCAGGCCAAAAAAGAAAAGGAAATTTCATTTTGTAAATTGTTGCTTAGTGGAAGTCAGCAAAGCCAAAGCCATTTCCATCTCAAGAGGCATTGATCACCACAGCACATGTTATCTGGCAATAAATATGGCACTGAAAAATTTTTCGTTAATCAGGGTTTTCAAAATTACATTGTATAATAAGTGTCCCAGGAGAAAAAGAATATTAGGTAAATCCTGAAGTAAGGATTCTTTTTGTTATAGGCAATAATTAACACCTAATTTATATCTTTTATTAAGGTTAGATTTATTTTTATATCCGGTTTTATTAAGCTATGAGTCCAATTGTATATGAATTTTGATTATAGTTTAAAATTTTTTTTTCCCTATTTGGACTTTCTTTATTTTAACAACAAATTTCCACATATGTTTTCCAAAGTTATATGATCCATATTGTCTCCTTCCCTTCTTTCTTACCCCCTCCTGGAGCTGACAAGCAATTCAGTCTGGGTTATACATGTATTTTGATTATAGTCCTATTCTTAACAGAATAGAGCTTGCCTATACTCTGAGATGAGTTATAGTTGGCTATGGAATTCATTCAGGGCTTTCAGAGAATGCTGGGATCCTTAAAGGAAAGTATACTACAAAGATCACATCTATATCTTTGAGAAAAAAGTTATAAATTAACTTAGCAACTTACTAACTTATTTGCTGTATGATCCTGGGTAAGTAACTTTCCACTTTTTGCTTTGGTTATTCATCTGTAAAATGAGGTGGAGAAGAAAATAGTAAACTACTTCAGGGTCTCTGATAAGAAAACCTCAAATAGGTCATGAAGAATTGGACATGACTGAACATCCCAAACTGAAGGAATAATATGGAAACAGAACCATTAACATGGCCCTAGTTGGGTTGTACTTTTCCATTTCTGAGTATAGGCTCCCCAATGGATTTTCAAGTATCTTTTCCCCTTTCTGATTGATGGCAGTTCTTTACAGATGGGAGTGGGGGAATAAAAATATTTCTATAGTCCATAGGCCATTCTTCTGCAATCCCTCACTCAGGATTCCCAGATTAGTTATTTTGGGAGTCACTAGCCTTTCTAAAACATATCTCATGAACCCCCACAAAACCATTATGTTCTGCTTTTACCAGTTAGTTCTAAATTCATCACTATGGCATTTAATTAAATAGCAATGAAATTAAGTATTTATATAACATTTTCCCCATAAACATTGAGCAAACTCCCCACAAATAAATATACACAGTGGAAAGAGTCTATATTATTTTACAGGAATAATTTGTGGGACCTAGACATCTGTGTGAGAGGAAGAAATATAGAGAATACATGGCCATAGAATATACATGAAAAGACAGTTCATAATTTGGATGCTGAAAAGTTTCTGTTTTCCACTGATGTCATGGTGCTGCTTCCTGTTGGATTTTCTCCCCATCGGGCATAGCTTTCTTTGCTCTTCACATGACATTGTTCTCTGATGCAGCTGGTGGTCCAACTCCTGCTATTATCAGGGTCAACTAAGGCCACATACACCATCCACTAGAAAAGCTGTGCTTGCAACTATTTCTCAAGTTGTTCTAATCACAAGCACCATCCACAGAATAATATGGCATTTAATAGCCCTTCCCTGCAGAGAAAAGACTCTAGCTCTTTTGGTCAGGATTGCCAGTCTTCTTCTGTACCATGGTTATAGTTCTCAGCTGAGCTAATATCTTCAGAACCACCTACAACTCAATCCTTCCTCCGCTGAAGGTCCTGGGATTAGCAATCCCTAGAAGAAGGAGCCCAAGCTTTCCTCAGTCAGCTTTCTCCATAAAATGGCTAGGAAATTGTCTTCTCAGAAAAGCTATCCTAGAAGTTACAGATAACTAGGCTATCAGGTCTGCTTTTTTACCTCTGATTCTTTTCTTCTGAATTCTTCTAAAGTAAACTTCTTTTAATTGAACTCCCCTGAGTCTCAATTCTATTGTGACCTAATTTATGGTCAGATACCCATTTAAATTTCTAGGATTTATCAGTCCTATTCCTGATCCTTCCCTATATCTCCCACTAAGGTAAATCTGTCTAGAGCTTTTTTTTTTTTTTTAATATGGAAAAGGGATCAAGAAACACTGCATTGAAGAATATTTTAACTTCACCTCAGCACATTGTGAAGATGGGATTGACTCTCCCTTGCCTACTTTTAAATTTAATCATCCAAAAGCATAGACACCCCTACTTAACATTAAGTAGGGGAGGTCTGCAAACCACTTACTAAAGTAGGTGATGACTCTGGAAATGGCTGACTATCCCCTGGGCAGTGCTAAGCAAATTTAAAGACTGTAATTGGTCTTCGTAAAGTGGAGGAAGGGATACGAAGTGACATTAAAAAAGGACTACAAAAGATGAACTTCCTGTGTAAGAGGTCATCATCTTGAATTTTCAGGTTGGAGGATCTTGGACTGGGACTGCTTCTTGGAGCTACAACTTGGCCCTGGGACTCTGGCTCTTGAACTGCTTCTGGTAAGACTGCTCCTGGATCTTCTCCTTTGGAGCCCGACTTGGGTGAGTGAGTGGCTGACTCCCTTTCATGACTTCTGGAGAGATTAGCTCCGGAGAGGCCTTCACCTCTTGGAGGAGGCCACATGGGTGGAATCCCTGTTTTAAAACACCACCAGGTCCTCTGGCTGAGGGTTAATGAGCCCTGCCAGCTGGGCCAAACACTGGAGCAATATTCAGTGTGAAAGGCTAGATTCCTTCTCTACCCTCTTTTACATTTCTCTTACTTTCACTGTTTCCACATTTTTGTAAATAAAACCACTAAAAGCCAATTTGACTTGAGCTACAATACTTTTTATATATTTATTTTTTAAATTATCTTTTTAAAACCCTTACCTTCTGTCTTTGAGTCAGTACTCTGTATTGGCTCCAAGGCAGAAGAGTGGTAGGGCTAGGCAATAGGGGGTGAGTGACTTGCCCAGGGTCACACAGCTGGGAGGTGTCTGAGGCCAGATTTGAACCTAGGACCTCCCATCTCTAGGCCTGGCCCTCAATCCACTGAGCTACCCAGCTGCCCCCTACAATATTTTTTAAATCAGCGACCACAATATTAATTTAGAATTCTCATATATTTTGTCAAACTCTTAACTTAATTCCTTACAACATATAGCTGTTTACCATTACTTATGCTAACAGTTGAGACAGACAGAACTCTAATTAGACTTACACTTTTCAGTAGAAGCAATCAAAGCATGCAAACAATATCCTTCCCTAAGAACAAACTTGGGGCTTTTAGGTTTTGATGGACTTCTTTCATTCCAGGTTCATGGCAAGGTTTTAGTCATGTCTGACTGCTAGTGATTCCATTTGGAATTCTTTGGGCAAAGATTTTTGAGTGGTTTGCCATTTCCTTCTCCAGCTCATTTTGCAGATGAGGAAACTGGCCAAACAGGGTCAAGTAATTTGAACTCAGGGAGATGAGTTTTCCTGACTTTAGGCCCAGTACTGTATCTACTGTGTTACCTAACTACCCATATTATTAATGTATTAAAACATTCTCAGTAGAAGAAGCCTTTTATAACTATGAAAATTAGCAATGCTCCTTCTGGGTAGAGAATTTTGAAAGAAAAAAAAACACAACCCAACACCACCTAGAATCTTGCCTGTTTTCCTCTTCCTCCAGCTAAGTATCATAGTTTGGTCTTTTTCTCTGACCTCTTTAGATTTCAGTTCAACAAATGGAACAAATATTTATTGTGCCTACCACTTAATGCTAGGTAGTAGGCAAGGAATACAGATTAAATAAAATAATCTCTACTCTCATGGTGTTTTTAATTTAGTAGAATAAGGGACACATAATAGAAAAAAGAATTAAACTATACCATTAAAAAAAAGTATCTGAGCACAGAGGTGAAGGTGAACTATGGAGGACAGTGAGGTGACTTGGTGGATAAAGAACTAGGAGTAGAGAAAAGAGGTCTTGGGCTCAAGCCTGGCCTCAGACACTTCCTAGCTGTGTGATCTTGGACAAGTCACTTGACCAAGTTGCCTAGCCCTTACCACTCTTCTGCCTTGGAACTAAGACAGAAGGTAAAGGTTTGGAAAAACAAAAAGATGAACCTTGAGAGAGCTTTGCGTATTAAGACATGATTGCCCATCCCAACTTCTCTTTGTCTTGTTTCCTGATAAAATATTTATCTTCTGCAGTTACAGGCTAAGTATATATCTCTCTATATAAAAAAACAACCCTTCATCATTTAGGCTCCTTTTGCACCCAAAGTTGATGATGTTGACATAAATGAATATCTAATTAGCCAGATGCAGTTTTGTATAAGAACTTTTGCTGTGCTATTTAATTTAATTAAAAGATTTCTACCTCCCTCTCCCAACTTTCTGCATCCAATTGAATATAACCATTTTGGCTACTTTGCAGCTTAGTGTTTGCTATATAATTTGAAAAATGCTTTCATATAGTTATGCAAAATTATTCCAATTGCAGAAGTCTATAACTGAAAAGGTTATTCAATGCACAATGAACTAAGACAGTAATGTAGTGGAAGACTCCTTCAAGATAAATGTACCTCATATCACTTTTTAATTTACAAATGGTTAAAAAACCAATGAATTCTTCACTTTCCTTGCTTTGGGAAGTATATCACAATTTTTGAAGTTCCCCACCCCCACCCCACCCCCCGAATAAATCCCTACAGAGTTAAAAACATGCTTTGAAAAAATGAAAAGTACCTGTATGAGACGTTTCAAAGCACTAAACCCCCTAAAGAAAATTGTTAATTAGATTTTCAATCTGATTTTCTAGTAAAGGAACTTCATCATTTGCCTGTAGGGAGAAATGGAGCAAGAGTTATTTGATCTACAATGGTAAGATTTTTGAAGAATATGTATTACACGTCCCAAATGGTTTGATTCACTGATAATTGCATTCATAGTTAATAGAAAAAGTACAATTATTTAGAGGTAAATTTTGGAATAAAAGTGTGTGTGAGGGTCAGGGAAATGATTACTGGAAGGCAAATTCCTTTGAGGGAAAATACTATTTAATTTTTTTTCTTTGGGAATTCAATACCCTACATAGTGACCTGACATGTGTTTACTAAATCTTTGTTGGTGCAAACTGATTGATTGCCACAATGGGATTTAGAAGTCTAGAATTTTAAAATATTCTACCTCAAGGGAACTTTGTGGATGATACCATCTAGCTCTTTCATTTAATAGATGAGAAAAATGAGGCCCTGAAAGCTTAAGTGACTTATACAACATCATATTGTTATTTAAATTCTATTCATCACTAAATTTTGACTTTGTTTTTGAAATTTTCAGAATTGTTTTCTTATGTAATGCTTAGTTGAAAAGTTAAAATTTAAAAATCTTCCATGTAGCTGAGAAACATAAGAGAATTATAAGCATGGTGTTATGTTTCACAGTCAGTCTGTATGATCTCTTCTAGAGCTACTTAAACATAATAATAATAATAACTAACATGTAAAGCACCTCTTTATTATATGTCAGGCACTGTGCTAAGTACTTTACAGATATTTCATTTGATTTTCAAAACAACCCTGGGTGGCAAGTACCATTACTATTCACATTTTATAGATGAGGAAACTGAGGCAAACAGTTAAATGACTTGCCTACTTTTCATACGATAACTCTCATAGATAAGATTTGAACATAGGTCATCCCAATTCCAAATTGGTCCCTAGACAAGAAAGAGTTGAAATCTTCCTTAAGACTGTAGAGCAGACTAGACAGTTCTCAAACCAATCAGAGACTTCTTGGAACTCATAATCCCATTGCATGGATATTATCTAGACCTGTTCAAAATTAGATAGCAAGCAAAAGTGATGACTCCTTCAAGATAAATGTACCTCATGTTACTTTTTAATTTACAAATTGTTAAAAGTCCAACAAATCCTTCTTTCCTTGCTTTGGGAGGTATATTACAATTTATGAAGCCACTCTGAATAAATCCAGAAAGAGTTGAAAACACGTTTTGGAAAAATGAATGTACTTTTTTTTCACCTTAAAAAAAGAGGTAGCATGTTGTCAGGAATAGAACTCTAATTGTGGAGCTCCACATCTACCTTTTCAACTCCTTGAGTTTAAGATTTCCTGGTGTTATCTCATAACATCATACATTTACAACAAGAAGGTACTTAACAGGTCTTTGAGTACAGAAGCATCACTTTATAGATGAGGAAATGGAAATATAGAAAAGTCCATGACTTGCTTTTGTGACAATCACACAGCTAGTAAAAGGTCTGCGGTAGGATTTGAACCCAGGTAGGTCTTTCTGATTCCAGTGCCACATTCCTACCATGCTACATTTCATCTTTGGTAAATTGATCTAATTGTTCTCAAAATCCCTTAGAGCTGTGTGGCTCTTTTCAGCTCAAATGCTGAGGAATTTTGGATTTAATATGTATACTATTGTGGGATATTTATATGATTTTGCCCATGAGACAGAAGCAAATCATTTGCTTTCTTAAAGTAGTACTTTTAGAGCAGGTAATTTAATTTAATGGAAAAGATGAAGATTTACCAACTGGTTAAGTAGTGATTTAAAAAAAAAAAGCATAACACACACAGAAAATAAAATAGCTTATCTTCTCCTCATCAGTAGGTATATATTGCCTTCCTATTAGAAAAAAATAGCCAATTTACGTCATAAATAGAAATGCCATGATGAGTGAAGTAGAAATTCATCCTTAGAAAATTAACTGGAGATTGGAACTGACTATCCCTTTTTAGGTCCAAGTGTTACTTTCAGTAACACTTCCTTGAAGAAGGTAAATGGATTTTTTAAAAGAGCATCTATAAATAATATTTCTTAGAGAAGATTCTTTTTAGTTTTTATTCCTGGTTATTTTACAAATACAGTTATAAAAATCAAAAAAGGGAAGGAGATGCTGTGTGCTATGCAGAACCATGGGGACAAGGTTAGAAGATCAATAGAAAAGAGAAGGGACAGAGGAGGAGGAGGAGGAGGACCCCTAACCCATTCTACAACTCCAAATGGTAGGGAGGAGAAGAGGTCCAGATGTAGGCTCCTATGTGGTTGTAAGGAATTATGTAATGACTAAGGGGATGGAAGGGGCAAATCTTATTCCAGGGAATCTTCCAGTGGCTTGAGACAGGGAAGAAAATCAACCTTTTTAGTATTGATTAATTTTCATTACTGCAATTGTATTGTATATACTTATAATTCATCTTTAGTCTTTTTCTTTGTTTAAAATATTCCCTTCCCCCCAAACCCCACTCCTCTCCCACATACCTTGAAAATGCAGCAAGGCAAATTGGATTGGATACTAGTCTTCTAGTAACCTGGAAGACCTGTGCTCAAATCCTGATTCTCACATTTACTAGCTATGTGACTCTGAAAAAGTTACAATGTCTCTGTGGCTCAATTTCCTCTTCTGTCAAACTGAGAGCATTAGGCTAATGGATACACTAATTCTAGTCTTAATCCTATGATCCCATAAAACAACTGATTCATATAACGAAGGCCCGTGCATTGATAAACTGATTTAATAAATTTAATAACATTTGGACTTTGGGTTTTGGGGGAGGAAGAGGGCTGGTTTGTAGTTAAGAGCTCTGGGTTCAAATCAGACCTTAGCTTCAGTTTCTTCATCTATAAAATGAGGACAACAGTACCTATATTACTTATCTTATAGGATTATTATAAAATCACTACTTTGTAATCAAAGTATGTTGATGAGAGATATAGTTATTCCCTATTGTGGTAGAATCATAGATTTAGAGCTGGAAAGGGTTCAGAGACCGTCTGATAGTTCAACACAAAGCCCAAGGTCACAAACCAATAAGCAGTAGAGCTGGTTTAAGAATTCTGCTATGAGGACAGTAAAGTCAGCACTCAGCACCCTGTGCCAGGATGCTAAGAGAACTAGTGTTCTGAAAAATAGGGTGGGCTGAAAGATATCCTTTTACACAATATTTTCTGTCATCCTCAAAAAGGAGATGGAGAAAGGAGCATCAGGGAACACCACAGAATCGCTATGATTTTTCTCCATTTAGTCCTTATATTTAAGACATCAAATCTGATGGCTCTTTTGAGCCATTAGTAATACATGCCTACATATCAACAATGTTTGAGTGGTATTGAAAATCACTGTTCTCTATGTTGTTGAGGCTGTGCTTTTATTCATACTCAGTGCTTTGTAAAGAATGTTGATTTCATGGAGTCTGTCTCTAGCATAACTTCTGGGAAAAGATATACATGGAAAATGGTTTTATGTCAAGCTTGATTCTCCTATTGATTCTCAAGAGAATCTCAGTGTGAGTATGAGTTTTTGTGTGTGTGTCTGTGAGAGAGGGAAAGAGAGAAAGAGAGGGAGAAAGGAGAAAAGAGAGAGAGAGAGAGAGAGAGAGAGAGAGAGAGAGAGAGAGAGAGAGAGAGAGAAAGAGAGAGAGATCTCTAACATGGTTTGATATAACTGAATCAACCTGCACAGTTATTAGCTGTCAGTTGGAGCAAGACTACATACATTTTTGAAAAACTCTTACAATACAAGACTGTGTATTGTTCCCAAGACAGAAGAGCAGTAACCAGGCAATGGAAGCTAAATGACTTTTCCAGTGTCACATAGTTAGAAAGTGTCTGAGGTCAGACCTGAACCCAGAGCTTTCTATCTCTGGCCTGGCTCCTAGTTGCCCCCAAAACTACATACATTTTTGAGATGGATGGAAAAAGTGTTCTTTGGCCTTGCAACTCATCAAAAGGTTATGCTATCAACCCTCTCTCCCATAGAAGACCCTAAAACTAATAAACACTGTGCTCCTTTAAAAAGTCAAGACTTTAAAAATAAGTAGGGGCATTTCAAATTCAAAATACATATTTAGATGAAGGAAAATTGATAAAATGTTGACATGGAGTACAAATTCCATAGGTATAGGTATTTAATTTCTAGAACATGAGGGGTGCTATAAAGGCAAAATGCATAATGAGAGCTCTTAATTTGGGATCATGAGGATCTGGCTTAAATTCTTGCCTTTGATATTTTGTTTTTTATTTTTAAAATTAAAAAAATTCCTTTTATTTATTTAATAGAATTCATCCGCAAGCATCACAGCTCCTCCCTCCTCTGTTCTTGCGTAAAAAAGGAATCATCTGAGAGACAGATATGTACATACAGTTCATGTCTTTCTGTTTCCATTTTTCAGTTCATTCTCTGGAGGTGACACTCACAAGTTATTCTTCAAATATTGCATACGGTCTGTTGTATATGGCTATATATGGTTACTTGTCTCTACTCATTTCACTATTCATTATCCCATGTAATTTTTTCCAAACTTTTCAAAAATGCCTCTCATATTTTCATTTGTATTATTCCCAGTGCTTTACACAGTGCCTGGCATAGAGTAAGCCACTTAAATGTTCGTGGATTGATTGGTACTATTTGATCCTGGACAATTAAGAACTTTTTTATGTCTTCAGCAATGTCCTAAAATAAGTTGTGATCTATTTAAACAGAGAGAATTCCCACACTGAGAGTCTCTCTAGTTGACAAATCATAAAGTTATCATATATTCTCATGTTCACATAAGGGGTTGGTGTCAATAGAAAATTTTTAAATGGTAAGGACTTCATCAGTTATAAATACAAAGTATACTTTAATTTTGAGAAAAAGGTTTCCCAGAGCGAAGATCTCAGAAAGTCTCTACTCTGGCCATCATTCCTACCTCCTTCCCAGAAGAACCTTAGTCTTCATCCATGGAACTACTTTGGGTTCTGAAAGATGAACTTTTGCTTTGTCTTGCCTAAGCTTTATCTTGCCTTGCTTCCTGGCATCTTCCTCCAAACTATGCCATGAATATATAGATTTCCCTTCCTCCCCTCTAGATCCTTTTGTTTGATCCTCCTCCATTAGAATGTAGCCTCTTCAAGGGCAAGGATTTGTAGCTTTGTATCATGACTGCCTGTATTTGTATCCCTGGAACTTTGTACAGTGCTCAGTACAAAGTAAGTACTTAACATATGCTCCTTGTATTTATCTATGTATCTTTCTACGTATCTGTCTCTAAATATTCTGATTTGAGTAGAATCAGCCCTAGGACTATGTACAATCTATAGAGTTTATCTGTATATCAAGGGCAAACTTTAAGGTTTCTTGGTGCTAGCTTCTCGGCAGCATTCTTCCTATGCTCCCTATTGCCCAAGTCTATTTTCAGAATTATGTGACTATAATAATAACAACTCACATTTATACAGCTCTTTAAAGTTTAGAAAATATTTTCCTTGAAATGACCCTCTAAGTTGGTTAGTCTGATTATCATAGCCTCATTTGATAGATGAGAAAAACAGCTCTCAGGAAGGTAAAGTAATTTTCCATAAATGTCTTAGTTAAAAAAAAAGTAGCAAAGTTGAGGCTCTGACTCAGGTCCTCTAAATCCACTTGTTTTTCTGCTGTTGCATAAGGACTTACTCTAATGTGCCTGTGTGTAGGGATTTCCAGTAGTGATGCTCTGCATCTGAGCCACAAGGACAGAGAAAAACTCCAAACTCCTTGGGCTACCCAATGATAGCAGCTACTTGTTGGAGCGGTATCTACAGTGGAGTCATGAGGGCTTTGTTCTAAGGGGCTAACACATGGGAGTCCTTTTTCTCCTGAATGGATAGAGGGTGAGAGGAGGAATACTCCAGGTCCCTAGAAGGTTTGTCCTGGGTTAAAGTATAGGCAACAAAATGGTCTGCTGAAGAGATGTTGCCTCTTTACACAAGGTACAGCATAGCAAAAAGGAACCACAGCCCAAGGTAGGGTAATGGTCAGGGGTCATTTTCCCTCAATAGAAAAGGAGATTCTTTAGGTATTTTGCTTCTCCAGGGGTTAGGGATAGTTCTCTGTACCTCATTCTGGCTCAGTGGAGAGGACCCCTTAGGGATCCTACAAAGCATTCTGCCTTATAAAGTGGGTCTTGAACCTGGGTTGCTCTTAAGTAAGGAGATGTGCTTCTCCACATGACATTTGGCTTTGGAAGGTCCAGAAAACAATGGATTAGACAATGATCCCCATGACCACTATTAACTCCCAGACCCCAAAATGTTTAGGGATGGTTTTGGCTAAGACCACTCTTTAATAGTTGAAAAGTAGCCTGCTTTCTCCTCTACGGGGAGAGAGACTTGGTCTTATTTTGTCCTTATTTGCAAAGCTATTGGAAACGTTGACAAGACAAATGTGTACCCTTTCACATAGAAGAGTGATGTTTTAATCCACCATTAGCAGGCTATGCACTTTGAACCATTTCCCAAGAACTGCTGATAGATATATATGCATTGACTTAACATCCTCACTCTTTCCCTGACCTCCTTATTGCCCAGAGGGTCATCCACAGGCATGTGCAGTCTGTGGTCATGGAACAAAGGAAAGATAATTGGCTCTTGGTAGAATGAAGTAATGTTTTCTGAAACAGAAATCTGATTAATTTTTTCATGGAAACTCCCTTGCTATGGAAGTGATGAGTGGGTTGTTTCCTGAGCTCATACATAAAGGGATAAACAGTCTACTAATATAATGGCATTCTATACGTCCTTCAGAATGTTTAGAAACATTAAAGAAAAGTCACATTTTTAGAACTGGAAGAGACCTCAGTGATCACATAACAGAGAGGGTACGGAGACCCAAAGAGGGCAAGTGACTTAAGGCCTAAATGCAAAAATCCGGAACAGGCTAATGACCAATTTTCAATCTTGTTTCACTAAATTAGAGCATTTGTTCAAGCTCAAGGCTCCCCTTTGACATGAAAAGAGAACTCTTGGCTCAGATCAACTTTATGGACCAAGAAGTAAGACAAAACTTAGGTCCCAGTCAAATTAAAATACTCTCTTTTATTGGAAATATTCTACTAGAAAGTAAGCCATAGGGATAGAAGCTTCCGGCACCTTACATTTGAACATAATGATGATGCATTCTTGCTTTAATTTAGACAGTACCATGCACTGTAGCTATTTCTAGATTCCTATTTAGTTCATTACATTATGGGTTAGGCTATTTTGTGTATCTAATATGTCATTTGCATACAATGGCAACAAGAAACATTTTAGATTATGATGAAGTGGACTTTTTGCGTTTTTTTTTTGTAGCCAATAAAAGCATAAGCATTTCATCTATGAAATAACATTCCCTTGAATCATTCTATGGTTGATATTCATACTCCCTTCTCTAATTAAAGATTAAAGGAAAAATCTTCCCCCACCTTATTTCTCCAAAACATTTTCTTCATTGCTTATAATTTTGAATGGAAATGCCTCTGATGTTTCTTCTGACCTTAGGGAAGGATGTGGGACTAGTGAAAGATAATGAGTTGATAGATCCAACAGATGCAAAGTAAGTGAGAACATCTGCATTTACTTCAAATAACCAAGGCCTTCGTTAAACCCAAATGGCAGGCTGGGGCCAATAGCATTGAAAGATTGTCAGCTCTTAATGCCAGCAAAGTATGCCATCCTCAGATCTCTCTCTGAGATCCATTTTCAGTTCTAATGAAAGAGAAAAAATATTTCATTCTCCTTCACTTCAATGAAAGAATGGTATTGTGTGAAAACCAGGTATCAGTACAATCAAAACATCTCTCCACTTGTGGAATACAGACATTTGACATCACACACACTTATAAAGCATCCACATTGTTCAACATGCTGTGCTGGGCTCAGGGAGGCATAAAGTTTATGCAGGATTAGGTTTCTCTGCTTGTGAAGTTTGAGGCCTCATAGAAATATAGGAGACATATTACTGGAATGCAAAATAATACATGATGAGTGCATTAAACAGAAATGAAAAAAGGGGAAAGCGTAATAAAGAAAGACTTCATGGAAGGGGCTCTGAATTAAGCTTTAGGAATGTTTCAAAAGATTGTGGTGGTCTTTTTTTTTTCAATTTAGAGTATGGGAGAGGAAGGGATCAATACTAGTTAATCTAAAAATAAAATTTAATTTAAAAAGAATGAGTGAGAATCATTGGAGAGCTGTGGCTAAATAGGCATACTAGGAGAGAACTATTTGTGGAGCTATGAATTGATTCAGCCATTCTGGAGAGAAATTAAGGACTAGACTAAGAAAGTCACCCAACTGGGTATATTAACCCATTGAAATCAATAATAGGCCTAAACCCCAAAGAAACCAAACAAAGAGGAAAATAATCCATAGGTACAAAAATATTTATAGCAGTTCTTTTCATGGTAACAAAAAACTGGAAACTAAGGGTAACATTTTGGGTAATGGTTAAACAAATTGTGGTATATGAATATAATGGAATATTGTTATGCTATAAGAAATTCCACAGGAAAATATCAAGATTTTCATGAACTAGTGAGTGAGGTGAGCAGAACTAGAAGAAAAAATAATTATACAATGATAACATTATAGAAATAGCAGCTTTGGAAGACTGTAGACTCTGATCAGTGCAATAATAAATATTGAGTCAAAAAGAATAAAGATGATACACATCACTTACTTCCTGACAGAAAGGAGACGAACTTAAAATTCAGAAATATACATACATTTTAGACCAGGCAAAGGTGGGAATTAATAATATGGAGTATTTAGACATGCTTTGAGAGATTCATTCCTTTATTTATTTATTTTTAAGCCCTTAACTGCCATGCATTGGCTCATAGGTGGAAGAGTGGTAAGGGTGGGCAATGGGGGTCAACTGACTTGCCCAGGGTCACACAGCTGGAAAGTGTCTGAGGCCGGATTTGAACCTAGGACCTCCTGTCTCTAGGCCTGACTCTCAATCCACTGAGCTACCCAGCTGCCCCGAGATATTTATTTTTAACTAAAAAAAATTGCTCAGTGGAGTATAGAAGGAGGGACAGATTAATAAACATTTGTTACTTGAAAAACCAAAATCTATCATAAGTAAACTAAACTATCATAAGTAAATAAATAAGATAAAAATAATAAGTAATAAAAAGAATCATAGCAGGTTAATCAAAAGGTGGGAGAGTTCAGGCACAGGGAAACAGTACAACTGAATGAATGCATTTATAAATGAATGAATTAATGAATGTAGTAAATGAAAAAAAATTCATTAAATGCATACTATGTTCCAGGCACTAAGCTCAAATTAAATTCTCAATTGTTATTCTTCTTGACCTCTCTGCAGCTTTTGACCCTGGAAATCACTTTCTTCTACTTGGATACTATCTTCCCTCTAGATTATCATGAAACTACTCTCTCCTGGTTCTTCTATTTGTCTAAGCACTCTATTTTAAGTCTCCTTTGTGGATCTCTGACCCAGCCACCTTCACTCACCCTGGTCTTCCCTTAAGACTCTATCTTGGGTTCTCTTTTTTCTTTCTCTATGGGCATTACTAAATAAAAGTGAAACTACCAATATAACTATAGGCATGCTATCATTTGCAGTCGATGGAAAGTCCAGTGTTTTGCTTTTGTTCAGATATCAAAAGGACCTTGATGGTCTCACTCATCTTAGTGGTTATTCATTACCTGGATATTATCATCTAGACTTTTTCCAACCCAAAAAAGTTGTCCAAAGTCTTGCAGATGGCTAGTGACTGATTTGGGAGGAGAACTTAGGTCTCCTGATTTTCAGTTCATGGTAGTTTCCATTTAAGTGAGAAAGAGAGCTGAAGTTGAAATCAGAGGATCTTGGGTAAGTCACTTCCCTACTCAGAGGCCAGTTTTTTATCTCTATAATGATAAAACTGCACTCACTATTGGGTTGTAAAATCCCTTCTGGGTCTAAAGCTTTAATCCTAGGAGTCTTGGAATCATAGAAACTCAGGACTGAAAGGAATCTCAGTGGTCACTTTATTGGTCATGACAATGTTCCTTCTCTAGATATCAAAAAAGTAATGGCACATTGCAACCAATGTCTCTTGTTTCCTTTCTACCTCGGTTGTGTCTTAGATACTTAAAAAACAACAGCTACCACCTTAAGAATTTTTCCCCCCCCATGAATTAAAACTCACCTTCTCTCTTACATCTTCACCGAAACAAATAGAAAACAAAACTCTTATAACAATGAAGTTTGTCAAGTAAAACAAAGGCCCACATTGACCAAGTCTCAAAAATATATGTAATAACTAGCATCGTGAATATCTTGGAATTTTGTTGCTGTTGTTTCATATTTTTTTATCGATATCTGCTTCAACCCTTCCTTCTTGGCCATTTGCCCCTCTTTGAGTTGATCAGCAAAAGCTGCTACTAAGGCACCCTCTTTTTTTAACCATATAGTTGAGGAATTCCAAGGCTGACATGGCAGCCAAGGTATCAGCAATAATAACATACATTTCTTTAGAGAAGATCCAGGGTGAGCCCTAGGAAGGGCCTGTAATTCCAGTGTTAGGATAGAGAAAACAGGATGAATTCCTCTGGAATCAACCCATGACAAACTTTTGCTCCATGCTCAGGAAAAGGTGGCACAGGGGCCAGGAAGAGGTGCTTTGTATTAAAGATTCATGCTGTCTGTCTGGGAGCCAGTGGGTACCGTTCTTCAGTACCGGAGCCAGAATGTGGGCAGCAGAGAGGGCCAGCTAGGACAGCACGGTGAGGAAGGTCCAGTCAGATGTCTTAGTGCCCCTTGTTACCCTAGTCATGAGACTTGCTATTTTCTGCATTCCTATGTAACCTTTATTTTTATTTTATTTATTTATTTATTTTTTTAAACCCTTGTACTTCGGTGTATTGTCTCATAGGTGGAAGATTGGTAAGGGTGGGCAATGGGGGTCAAGTGACTTGCCCAGGGTCACACAGCTGGGAAGTGGCTGAGGCCGGGTTTGAACCTAGGACCTCCTGTCTCTAGGCCTAACTCTCACTCCACTGAGCTACCCAGCTGCCCCCCTATATAACCTTTAAAGACAGAGAGTTTCTTTTTATTGCTCTTCTGCTTATAGGAGTTCCTAAAAGTTTTAAATTCTTTATTTCAAATTTATTATATTATTTCTTCCTGACATTTCTTCCTATTCCTATGAAATATATATTGTATAAGATATATATTACATTTATAGATATTACATAGAAGTAGGAATAGAAATACATTTATATAACAGATAACTATTCCAATGATTTGATAGTGCAGGCTATGTATGTAAGCTAAATTCTCATCTTCTAATACTCTACACAAGATACTCATTCAATTAAAATCTATTTATTTCAATTTAATTAGTATTTACTAGGTACTATTAATCTCCTGCTGCTGATAAAAGATAAAAAGAAATAGCTTCTGTCTTTGAGGACAGAGATAGGTATGACAGGGCTATAGACTGGAGTCCAGAAGATCTGGATTCAAATCCAGCTTCAAACACTTATTAGGTATGTGACTCTAGACAAGTCACTTAGCCTCCATTTGCCTCAGCTTCTTCAAGTATAAAATGGAAATAATTAGAGCATCTACCTCTCCAGGTTGGGAAGATCAAATAGGATAATAATTGTAAAGTGCTTAATAATGCCTGGTGCATAGTAGTGCTAAATATATATATTTATATACATATATATATATATATATAATTTTCCTTTCTTTAGGATACATACATATATATTTATATAGGATGTATATAGAGAGAGATAGAAAGGAAGAAAGTATATATTAGAAAAGAGGGATATATTTATTAGAAAGGAAGGAAGTATATATATATGTATATATATTAGAAAGGAAGTATATATATTAGAAAGGAGGGAAGTATATCTATATAGGCATATAGATATAGATATAGATATTCTTCCTTCCTTTCCCTTCTCTCAAAAAACCTGTATTCTACTAGGGATGGAGTTACATGCACACAGGAAAATAAATACAAACTATATGAAGTAATTTCTGGGAAGGAGAGAAGTAATAATGGAGAACAAGAAAAATCATGTACAGTAGGTGGCACTTGACTTGACCCTTAAAGGGATCTAGAAATTTTAAGAGGATGGATATGACCATGGAAAACATTCCAGGAATGAGGATTAGGGAGTGGCAAGAGTAAATTAATTATGGTGTATTGAGAATAGTAAGCAGATCTGCTAGCCTGAAAAGTAGACTGATTGAGGGGTAGAATTTTTATGTTAGAATAGAAAGTTGGTTTGAAACCACCTTGTGAGGGCTTTGCATGCCAAGGAGAGGAATTTATATCTTATCTGTCTGTGATATATATTTAAAATATATATTTTATTAATATATATTTAATATGTAAGTATATATTTTTAAACCCTTACCTTCCATCTTAGAATCAATACTGTGTAATGGTTCCAACACAGAAGAGTGGTAAGGGCGGGGCAATGGGGGTTAAGTGATTTGCCCAGGATCACACAGTTAAGAAGTATATGAGGCCAGATTTGAATCCAAACCTTCTCATCTTTAGGCCTGGCTCTCAATCCACTGAGCCACCTAGCTATCCCCCTCTGCATTAATATTAATAAAATAATATCGATTTGTCAGCTACAAAGAGGATTGTTACAAAGGGAAGAGAATAGAAGCAGGAAGACCAAGTAGGATGCCAAATTGCTTGAGTCCTAGCAAGAAGAGATGAGGGGCTAACCCGGGCATGGAGTCATGTAAAAAGAGTAAAAAGGACAGATCTGAGATGCTGTGGAATGATTGACAAGAGTTAGTAAATGACTGGATTTGCAGGAATGAGAGAAAGTGAAGAGTTAAGGAGAGTCTTGAGGTTGTAAATCCAAGGGACTGGCAGAATGATGGGGTCTTCAACAGAGAAGGGGAAATTAGGGAGAGGGGTGAGTTTATGGGCAAAGACTAAATCCTCATTAGGCACCAAAGAATCCCTTTAGAGGTAGTAATGCCTGCAGGCAGGAGGGATGGCCATAAGAAGAGGAGCAGAAAGGTGAGAGATGCCCAAGGAAACTCAGAGAATCCCAGGCTTGTCAACTTCAGCTGGAAGGTAATTGTTCCTAGTTCAAGATAAAGGGGACAGAGAAAGGCTACTGAGCTTGGAAGACCAGTTACAGTTTGCTTTGCATGTGTAATTGGGGAGAGACTGACTACTGTAGGAGGGACCCATCAGAGCCAGATTGGTCCCTAGATAAGAAAGATGCAGGGCTTGAAATGAAAGAGAATCGAGCGGCAGAACTTAAAATATCCAGTGTTTTCCCAGTTCCTTTGCTTAGGGCCCTCTGATTTTCGGAGATTAGTTCAGCTAGGCCTCAGAGAGTCAGCATGCCATCCAGAGCAGGCAACAACTCTTCCTGACTCATGCTGGGTGTTCTCTTTGTAGGTCTCTAATCTAATAAATGATTCAGCCTGACTCTGCTGAATTGATGGGCCCCAGGGCGCCGTATGACACACAAAGCAGGTAGACTGCAGTCTTTCTAAAGGGTCTGCTAATGACTGGAAGGCAGCTGATGTTCTGGCTCTGAGAACCTCAGGGATGGAGTCATGGGTGTTTTTGTTGTTGTTTTGTTTTTAAAATGGTTAACTCCCGCTGACTTTTCTTGGCTTATTTTATTAATAACTTTGATTTTCTAATAGATGTTCATGTAAATGTAAAATCTACTCTAGTCACTGATGAATGTATTGTTTCTTTTCAAAATCTATTTGTACAGACAACTTCTCATAGATATATAATACGAATTCCCCTCCCCTTTTTTTGTGCAAAACTTTCTACTTTGCAGTATAAATATCTATACTAGAAGTATTCTTCTGAAGAGTTCTGAACTCAAATCATCTTTATCACTTAACTTTTCTCAAATAAATAAAAATATTCTCTAACACAAAGAATAATTTCATAAATTTCAATTAGGGGTCTTTATAGACCTGCTCTGGGCCTTGAAAGAAAAGGATTTCTAGGGGTAGAATTGTGGATGGATTGCTTTCTCTCATTGAAATTGACTCAAAGAGGGAATAACATACACACTCAGTTAGGCATAGAAATCTATCTTTCCCTACTGGGAAGTAGGTGGGGAGGGGAATAAAAGAAAGGCGGGGTGCTGATATAAGGGAGGGCACATTATGGGGAGGTAGTTGTCAGAAGCAAAACACTTTTCAGGATGGGAAGGATGAAAGAGGAGTAAGAGAAGGATAAACAAGAGAAAAAAGTAAATGGAGGGAAATACACAGTAATCATAACTGTGAAAAAAATATACAGCAAGTTTTCCTGATAAAGGCCTCATTCTCAAATACATAGAGAAATGAGTCAAATTTACAAAAATATAAGTCATTTCCCAATTGATAAATGATCAAAGCATATCAATAGGCAGTTTTCTGATGAAGAAATCAAGAAAAAGATGCTCTAAATCATTATTAATTAGAGATATGTGAATTAAAAAAAACTCTGAGGCACTGCTTCACAGATCAGACTAAGTAATATGACAGAAAAGGAAAATAATAAATATCGGAGGGGATGTGGGGAAAAACTAAACCTGAGCCCAATTCACATTTTTTCTTTGAGGCTTTGCATGTAACTGCTTTAATTTCATTATCTTCTTCTCAGCCTATGTTTTGATCTTCTCTGTCACCATTCTAACTTTCTTTGGTCACATTCTTTTTTTTTTTTGGCTCATTTTTCTACTCTAGTTCTTGACTGTTAGATTTAAGTTAAAGTTGAGCTCTGCTCTGAGGTTGGAGGGAGAACTGTCTTTAGCTTCAAGTTTTTCATGCTGCCTTTCTTTTTGCAGCTAATTCTAAGGGTCTGTAATTTTTCATTTCTACTAAGGGCACATGGTTTAAGGAGAGCTGTGATCACTGTTCTTCTGGCCTTTGTTCATGAATGACCATGAGTACTCTTTTCCATTATAGAAGTGTGACAAGGGTCCCTGCCTGCTAGTGTTTTTTTCACCTTGGGACTGTGTATGGGCAATGCAAGAGAATTCTGCTCCCAGTGCCAGTAAAGCGTATCTCCTTCTGATCGTGCCCAATCCTTTTATGATCTATGGTCTGACCGATGCTACCATTGATTCAGTGACCATCCAAGGCCTGATGCTAGCTTTCTGGGCCTGGCCTGTACAGAACTGGATAGAAAATTATTTCACCTAAGCCTTTTACTGGTTATATGACTGGAATCAATTTTGAGGCATTATTTTAAAATTGTTGGAGGAGGGGGCAGCTGGGTGGCTCAGTGGATTGAGAGTCAGGCCTAGAGACAGGAGGTCCTGTTCAAATCTGGCCTCAGACACTTCCCAGCTGTGTGACCCTGGGCAAGTCACTTGACCCCCATTGCCCACCCTTACCACTCTTCCACCTAGGAGCCAATACACAGAAGTTAAGGGTTTTGAAAAAAATAAAATTGTTGGAGGAGAATTTGGGAAAATACAGTTGAGTCATTGCCTTTTCTCTGTCATCTTGGTTCTATTCCCTTGATAGTATGGCTCTTTCACAAATGAATCACAGACTGGTAATCAGTTGAATGAAAAGTCTTTGTATACTTTTGAATGTTTTAAGATTCCTCTAATGAGGGAGGAGAGCATACTATGGGTTAATAGCATTGTTTTTTTCTCATTGATTTTCAATTCTCCTTGAAATTACTATAGGGCAATGATGGTACAAAAATTAGTATTAGCAGAAAATTTTATTTTTTATTTCAAATTAAATTTAGCATCTACTTTTATTTTACTTTTGATTTGGGGAAGAGGGCTTGATGAAGAGAATTATCATGCCACAGAAACAAAGAGCTGTGGAATTAGAGAATCCCAGAATTGGTAGGGACCTTTGAGATCTTCTATATCAATCCAAGAATCATTTTCATAATATTTCAAGTAAATCATCTTCTAACCTCTGCTTGATATCCTTCTGTGATGGACAAACCACTATCTCCTGAGGCAGCCCATTTCATTTTGAGAAAAAAACATATTACTGGGAAGATTTCCCTTATATTCAACTAAAATCTGTCTTTCTGAACCTTTTATTAATTGCCTCAAGCGAAATAATTTAAATCACTTCTCAATTCAAAACGTGAAGATGACTATCATATCCACCCCTAAAATAACTGAAGCTAACAAACCCAATTCATCCAGCTGGTTTGCATATAGTCTGAGTTTTGAATCCCTTGCCATAATGAGTGCTCTACTATGGATATATTCCAATTTTTCTGTGCCTTTTCTAAAATCTGATACACAGAACTAAAATCTCCAGTCCTTCCCCCCCAAAACTGCTATTTAGGGGGTAGCTGGGAAGCTTAGTGGATTGAGAACCAGGCCTAGAGATGTGAAGTCCTATGTTCAAATCTGACCTGGGAAACTTCTTAGCTGTGTGACCCTGGGCAAGTCACTTAACTCCCATTGCCTAGCCCATACCACTTTTCTGCTTTGGAATCAATATGCAGTATTGACTCTAAGGAGGAAGGTAAGGGTTTAAAACAAAAAAGAAAAAAACAACAAAAAACCCTGCTAGTTAGTAATATCTTTTCCCCAAACCTCAATGTTCAGTTTTGTATGTGTACAGTTGATTTTTAAACTTCAGATTTAAGGATTTATGTTTATATTGATTTTATTTCACCTTATTTGATTTTAGTTGTTTGGAAACTGTTTGAATTGTCGTTGTATCATCTAACATGTTAGGTGACAGCTTTTGTGATCTGAAAATTTGGTAATCATGCCACGTATATTTTAATCAAATCAATATGATAATCATTGAACAGAACAAGGACAAGGTCATTTCTCTGTAGCACTAGAAATTTCATTCTAAGTTAATATCAAGACATTAATCACTTGGAAATAAGACTTAAACTTAGAAAATATTTTTTAAGTCAGATTTTTTTTGATGAAAGTATTAAATGCATAGAGACTTGGATTAAAATCTTGGATCTGCTCAGTATAAGCCCACAGTATCAGTCAGACAAGCATTTATTTAATATTTATTATATTCCAAGCCCTATATTCCATAGAGCTGCAAAGAAAAGCAAAAACAAGGTCCTTGTCCTAAAAGTGTTCATATTCTCTTAGGGAGATAATATGCAGATAGTTGTGAGTATATGAGATATAATCATATATATGGGGCAGCTAGGTGGTCAATGGATAGTGCTGGGCCTGGTGTCAGGAAGACATCTTCACGAGATCAAATCTGGTCTAAGACACTTGCTAGCTATGTGATCCTGGGCAAGTCACTTAACCCTGTTTGCCTCAATTTCCTTATGTATAAAATGAGCTGAGGAAGGAAATGGCACACTTCTCCAGTATCTTTGCTAACAAAAACCCAAATGGGTTCACACAGAGTTAGATATGACTAAAATGACTTAAGAACAGCATATATATATATATATGCATATATATATATATACACACACACACAATGCACACATATATCTTATATCAGATATATCGTATCATTTCTAGAAGGTAATCTCAGATAAAAACGATGGGTGTGAGGGGCAGCTGGGTAGCTCAGGGGATTGAGAGCCAGGCCTAGAGACAGGAGGTCCTAGGTTCAAACCCGGCCTCAGCCACTTCCCAGCTGTGTGACCCTGGGCAAGTCACTTGACCCCCATTGCCACCCTTACCAATCTTCCACCTATGAGACAATACACCGAAGTACAAGGGTTTAAAAAAAAAAAACAAAAACCAAAAACAAAAAACGATAGGTGTCAGGGCAATACAACCAAGAAAAAAAGTCTCCTTTAGATGGTGAGTTTTTAAGGTCATTTTGTGCTACTTAAGACAAGCTTGGCTTTTTAAATTAAAGCAGTGACAGTCCTGCTGTGGGGCAATCCACATTTGGAGTACTGAACTCTATTCTGGGTGTCACAATTTAGAAAGGTCATTGAGAGAGCATTTCTTCTTTCTGCTCCTGATTTTCTAATCATAAGGCCATCACTTTATTTCCATCCCTTATCAACTCCCAGCTGGACCATTTCAATAACCTCCTAATTACTCTACTGGCCTAGAATTTCTCCATCCTCTTTACAAAGCTGCTACTGTAATTTTTGTAACTCACAAAATGTGTCAGGTTTGAATGTGTCACTCATCTACTCAGTTAACTCCAGGGGCTATCACTTTTAGGGTTAAATATATAATCCTCTGTTCTGACTTCTAAAGTCCTTCAGAGATGAGTCCCAACTTACCATTCTGAGTCTGTTATTGACTATTTTCCTTCCTATACTTTGCATTCTGTTTGACTAGACTTCTTGTCATTCCTCACATAACTCCAAAACTGCTCTCCCTTCCTGATCTCCCCAATACCTGGAACGAATCTTCTTAGAATTCCTTGTTGCCATCAAACCGTACTTAAATGTCATCATCCATGTGAAACCTTTCCTGAAAGCCGTACCTACTAGTGCTTTGTCCTCCCTTCCAACTATCTTGCATTGATTTTTAAATATTTATTTGTATATATGTGTTATCTACTTATACATGTTGCCTCTCTGATAGTATATGATCTCCTTGAAGAAGGAAATTTTCATATTTTGTCTTCTTGTCCCCAGGACCTAACAGAATACCCGCCTTTCATTAAGTGTTTTAGCATCTAATAAATATTTGCTGATTGTTTGGTTGACCAGCTAAAGTGTGTCCAGAGTACAACAAACAGGATAGTGAAGGAATTGAAAGATTTACATATGATTTACTTATTTCACAAGATCCTCATAGCAATTTTCTGAGAAGGATACAGCTGCCATTATCTTCCTCTCTTCGCAAAGGAGAAAACTGAAGTTCCCAGAGACATGAAGTGTGATAGGTATTTTCCACCTTGGAACCTCAGTTTCTTTATCTGTAAAATGAGGGTATTAAACTAGAATTTTAATTTTTAAATAAAAATTTTTAAATGAAAATGAAAAAATTTAAATAATTTTAAAATAAAAGTTTAAAATAAAAATTTTAAAATTCAGAAAACATTCTGAGCTTAAAGGACATAGAAAACCTGACAAGCAGTTAGATATTAGACCTTTAGTGCCCCTTCTTGATCTGCGTACGTCATAATGACATGGGTTGGTGATGATAGCAGGCTCTCCCAACTCCTAATGAAGTCTTCTCTTTGCTGCCCTTAAGCTGCTTCTTTTTAGATTCCTAAGTGAATTTTCCAAAAGTATTTTCATAATCATGTTGTAGTCGTGTCTTTCTGATAGAACAGCACATTTAGTGATTTCACTCAAACTCACTAATATTTATTTTTTTAAATAGACAATTATGGGGCTCTGGGATGAAATATTATTTCCCCCTAGTGCAGTGTTATTTTCCTTTGGAATACTCATTCAGCTCAAACCAAAGTGATTTAACAGAGTTTGTGAATAAGAGCAATGTTCTGAAGCTGACACTGTATAGGTTTCATTTTACCTCAGAGCAATTTTGGTATGGCTGTGATATATTGTGGAAAATGAAGCCCTATAATGGAAACTCTGACAGGACATTAACTGAAAAAGTGTATGTGGACTAATTGATTGTCCCAGTGAAATTAATGGGAAATTAGATGGTGGAGGAGAGTGGGGGTGGCTGCAAATTAGTTTTCTGATGGAGCCTGAGCTATAGTATTCAGAAAGTCTTGGAGCAAGAGTGGACTTTGGAAGTCACATAGTCTAAGCCTTTCATTTTGTAGAGGAGGAGGCAGAAGGGATCAATGCCTGGGTTGAAAAGAGGAGAACACGAGTTCAAGTCTTACCTATAGGTTGGTGGGTATATAAAAACATAATGACCATTTTTGTTTTGTTCTTCCCAGCCCTTAGCCCAATTCTTGGTACATCAGAGATGCTTAATGACAACCAAAAAAGCTGATATTGATGATGCCGTGCCTGGTGTGTCAGAACCTGTGCTAAAAGCTTTACAAATATTATATCATCTCTTTCTTACAATTACCCTGGTAGATAGCTTCTATTATTATCCCCATTTTTACAGTTGAGGACTCTGAGGAAGAGGTTAGATAATTTGCCGAAGGTCAGCTAGTAGTAAGTCCCTGCAACCAAATTTCAACTCAGCTCTTCCTGATTTTTGACTCAATAGTCCATTGTAATACCTGGGTACTTCAATCATTAAAAAACCCTTTTATTATTTGTCTTTTATTTTGAAGAGACCAATGACATCATAGGTGATGTCTTGAATGGCACGTGAATTGGACATTGTACAAAGTTATCAGCCTCACTTTCTCTTCCAGAGTCATCAAAGTCCAGTGTCAAGACAACAGTATGGAATACTGGTGATAGCCTGGGATGTAGTGGATGGTCTTGGAGTCTTCCATATCTGACTAAGCTCAAAGAGGACTGTAGAACCTGCTTCAGCTGCCTTTGTGCCTATTGGAACAAATTGTTCTCATTTGATCATTCTGCTGGGGAAAATTCTTCACATGCTTGGGGAAGACATCTCCCTAACTCACCAATAGATTGGAGGCCATTCAGTTACCCTTAGCTTGGCTTAACCAGTCTGCCAAGATGGTTTTCCAGGGGGGAAACAGTTTCTTGGAGCCATAGGTGAGAGTTGGGTAAAAAGAGGGCATCAAAGCAGCCCTGAAAAGGGCTCAGCAAGTCCTCATACCAGAGGTAATTGTCCTCTCTGATCACCCCATACACACCCCAAAATACTTATTGACTTGATTTAACCCCTTGTTGTCCTAAACAACCCTTTAAGAATATAAGTTATAGAGGAAACATTGATGTGAAGTGGGGAAGTAAGTTTCTGAACCAGAAACCAAGGACAAATAAAGAGTCCAGACAAATCACAAAGAGCAACCACAAATCAAGGCTAGAAAGTTCATGAGAGTTACCCAATGTTACAGAGTGGGATCATAAATTTAGTGTTGGAAGGGAATTTAGAGATTATCTAACTCCACCTCTTCATTTTACACAGGTCACAAGGGTAGTAAAAGAAGCACAGATTTAACTTCTTTTCGGATTCCTGATCTCCATTAAGCTTAATTTATCAATCCTGTTTCTCACTTTCACTCCTACTATAATGTTAATATACATAAGACTTTTGAATTGGAAGGGATATTAGAAA
Organism: Gracilinanus agilis; assembly: GCF_016433145.1. Lineage (NCBI taxonomy): Eukaryota > Metazoa > Chordata > Mammalia > Didelphimorphia > Didelphidae > Gracilinanus > Gracilinanus agilis. The sequence continues at coordinate 115,150,307 of NC_058135.1, read as the reverse complement.
TCATCTAGTCCAGTATCCTGGAGAAGAAAATGACAAGCCACTTCAGTACCTTTGCCAAGAAAACTCCAAATGAGATCATGAAGGGTAGGACATGATTGAAAACAACTTCAGGACAATAAAGGTCAGCCTCCAACTCCTACCAAAATCTCCCTCACAGTATCCCTAATAGATAATGTCACTTTTCATTTAATACTTAGAGCTTTGGAAAACTCACTGCTTAATGAGGCAGCCTATTTCATTGTTGGGGTAACTATTTATTAGAAAGTTATTCCTACTATTAATAATAGTTAGCATTTATAACACTTTAAGTTTTGCAAATCACTTTACAAATATTATCTCATTTTATTTTCACTGCAAGGATGGGAAAGAAATGCTATTATTATCTGAATTTTATAGGAGGAGAAATAAGAGTGCAGAAGATGAGGGACCTGCCTTGGGTTATATGGCCAGTTAATGTCTGAGGTTGGGTTTGAATTCAGGTCTTCCTGACTCCAAATTCAGTGTTCTATCCTTTTTTCTACTTAGCTACCTTCTTGATTAATCTGACATCTTCCTTACTGTCCCTTCTATCTATTGAACTTAGTTCTATCCTTTAGAAGAAAAACAATAATAAATATTAAAAAACCCAAACCTGTACCCTTTTCTACAAGATAGTGCTTCAAATAGTTCAAAAGTTAACACATTTCCTCTTAATCTTTCTTCCTGTACACGGAACATCCCCAGTTCTTCCAAGAATTTTTCATAACATAATTCCTAGTCTTCTTATTATTACAAGTACTCAATATTCTTGGCCTTGAAGTAGTAAGGATTTTTTTTATCTAGCAATGATTATCCTGAGTAGAGATGGAGACTTCAATGGGATCTAAATTCTTGTTCACCTGGATATTTCCTTTGGACTAGATTTCTATACTCTGTCTCACTCAGATATACATAAAAGCAAAGGATGAATGAATTTGGCTTCTTTAGGAATCAAATGACACTATTGTCGCTCAAAGAAGGGCTTTCTTTGTGCATGCGTTTTATTTATTTTTACTTTTTTTAACCAATAACACGTAATAACAAATTTCCAAATAAGTTTTCCAAAGTTATATGATCCGAATTGTCTCCCTTTCTTCCTTCCCTCCCTTCTGGAGCTGGCAAGTAATTCAATATGGATTATACATGTATTATCATGTGCATGTATTTTATATGACAGGCAGGAGGGAGCTAGGAGTTTACCTTACACATATTCAATACTTTTGGTCTTAGTTCTTCTGGATATTGAGTTCAAAACACTCGATAGTATGATAACAGGTAGAAAAATCAGATGAGGTAGGTAGACAGGATAAGATAGATGAGGAGAATAAATTTTGACAGGGCAAAATTTTCATCAAAATCTGGGGTCCTCCAGATACACGTAGACACCTGAGCTTTCTATTGTACTTTTCAACAACCATTTTTTAGGATGAACTTTTCTGGAACCAACTTTTCTGTTGCTCCTAGTTCTGGCTCCTGGAAAAAAGCAGAACAAGGTTTTACCTTCTTTTCTAGCTCCACCTTTGATGACAGAGCTCCAAAAAGTCCAGGGACCATTCCCTCTTCTCTTCCTTTTCTATATATCATTTTCTGTCTTTTGAACAATGGTTTCCAATCTTCCAACAAAGGCATTAATTTCTCTCTGTTTTTTTCTGATTTTTTTTTGTTTTTTCTTTGAAGCATTTTTTTTTACTTTTCTCTAGGAATACCTCACTTTCCCTAATTACCTGGAAAGCATAGATATGTTTGTTCCTCTAGCTAGTTCCATCTCTTCTTTACTGGGGATTCCAACTTGCATTTTGTGCACACACACCTGTTTTCTGACATCAGCAGAGACACAAACATTGCACGTTCATGGGATTGTGGAACCATAGATTTAGAACAGAAAGGGGCCCTGGAAGTCATGGAGTACAACATTCTCATTTAACAAATGAGAGAATAGAAGCACAGATTTTTTTTAATATTTTATTTTTTGGAAAAATTTTCCATGGTTACATGATTCATGTTCTTACTTTCCCCTTCACCTCCCTATAGCCAATGCACATTTCCACTGGTTTTAACATGTGTCATCAATCAAGACTTATTTCCATATTATTGATAGTTGCATTGGGGTGGTCGTTTCCAGTTTACATCCCCAATCGTGTTCGCATCAACCCATGTGTTCAAACAGTTGTTTTTCTTCTGCGTTTCCACTCCTGTAGTTGAAGCACAGATTGAGAAATGACTTACCCAACCAATATCACACAACTAGTAAGTGTCCTAGGTGCAATGTGAACCCATTTCTTCCTGTATAATTGAAAAGCTAGCCTTACTTGTTATTTTTGCTTGAAACTAAAATTTCTCTCTCTCTCTCTCTCTCTCTCTCTCTCTCTCTCTCTCTCTCTCTCTCTCTCTCTCTCTCCTTAATACTGTGGCTGTTTAGTATTGCAAACTTCCTCTTTGCCATTTCTTATTAAGACTGTTGTGAGGGACTCTAAAAATAAGTTTTATCTAAAGTACTTTCTCCTTGGGCTTTTTCCATGTTCTTTTTTCCCCCCTCCACATCTTTTCATAAAAACTGTTCAGTGTTGTTTTGTTTCTTAAATAATCACATTTTGCAGAATGATTGGGTTGACGGTGGCAACATAGCATGTGAAATAAAAATGTATTTGTTCAAATAATTGTAAAATAAATTGTGTCTGCATGACTCCCTAGTGTTCATCCTTATCCAATGAAACAGCGTCCCTTCTATCCTGGTGCTAAAGGGCAATTTAAACATTTATGCTTGTGCTGCAGACACATCCATAATGTTGTCATTCAAAATTCATTAGACAGAGGCTGTGAATACTTTTAAAACTGTAGTTCCAAATTGACAGTAGCGAGTTTCATTAACTTATGGGGCAACACAATTATGCAGCCAGTCTCTGGAGACAATTCTACAATCGACTATATAATTTTATGAAATGTTGTTTCATGCAGTTTTTTACTCCATTCCAAAGCTTTCTTTCTCAAAAAGGTCCCTAAAGTGTGTATCATAGAAAAAATAGGTAGAGAAATTTGTGAAAATTTCAGCCATATTCAAGATACACACAAGGGACATGGTAAAGTTTGGAAGCAGATACTTTTTGATTGAAACAGAACTTTGGTTCAAACTAGATCATTCATGATGGTCCAGTCTATGTTATGACAAAATGGATTTTAGAATTTTAATTAGGCTATCATGTTGTCATTTTTGTGGCAAAATGTAGCCACTGTACAGGAAGTAGGTAGAATAAAATAGGTTAGCACTATTAAAAACTGCACCATGCTATTATATTAATGTAATTTTAAAACACATTGGATATTCTCATCACCTAGTTTCTTAGAAAAAATTACATTTCCACATATGCTTCATTAAAAAATAATTTTATCCACTTTGTTCATATTTTTAAATGGGTTCTAAAGGGGTCTAAATGGGTAAAATGAATAAATGAAAAATCATCGGCATTTACTATATGCTAAGTACTGGGGAAACAAACCGAAAATCGAGACATCTCCTATTCTCAAGAGGTTGACATTTTTAAAAATTGAATTTCTTTTGAATCAATTTTTATTGCTTCTTTATATCACTAACATTTCCCCTAATATCCTTCATTCCCAGAGAATCATTCCATGTAACAAAGAATATTTTTAAAGAAAAAAAAATCATCAAACCTGATCAATACATCAAAAAAATCTGAATACATGTGGATTAGTCCACACGCATGGGCTTCCCACCTCCGAAAAGGGTTGGGCATATCTTCTCATATCTCTTCTTTAGAGCCATACTTGCTCCCTGTCATTTTGCGAATTTCATTTAAAAAACCCCTTATTTTCTGTTCTAGAATCAACATTAAGTATTGGTTCCTAGTCAGAAGAGCAGTAAGGGCTGGGCAATGGAAGTTGTAACTTGCCCAGGGATACACAGCTAGGAAGTATCCGAGTCCTCCAATTTGAACTCAGGATCTCCCATATTTCCCATCTCCAGGCCTGGCTCTCTATGCACTGAGCCAACTAGATTCCCTTGCGACATTAATATTTGATTTTTTCATGACTCTTCTTTTTTCTTTCCATTTCCATTGTCATTGACATGTATATGTCTTCTCTTTGCTTAATTCCTTTTGCATCAGTTCATGTGAATCATGTAAATTAATGCTTCTCTGTATTCATCCTATTATTTCTTGCAGCTCAATAATGTTTTCATTAAATTCACCTGCCAAAATTTATTTAACTATTCCTCAGTCAACAGACATCTATTTTGCTAATAATTTTTTGCTACCAGAAAAAATGATACTATAAATATTTTGGTATATATAAAGACTTTCTTCTTATCAGTGACTTCTTTGGGGTATAAGTCTAGTAGTGGAATCTTTGGATCAAAGTGTATGGACATTTTAATCACTTTATTTGTATAATCCCGTTTATTTCCAAAATGATTGTTATGATTGATAGTTGCACCAACAATTCACTGGCATGTCAATTTTCCTACAATCCACTATATAATGAATATTTCCATTTTTGTTATAAATGTATTGTGGTGTTTTTTTTTACACTAATCCTTATTATGTATAATTGGTAAGATCAAATACACAAGAATGCAAGAGATTTTATCATTAAGAGATTAAAACACAAAACTGAAAAATGAACTTACTTTGTGTAGCTAATCCCAAAAACACACATGAAGACATTGATTACATTTTTTGATTTGGGCTTATTTCTAATGACTTTGATTCAAAATGCGTGCCATGTTATCAAATTTAAGAAGTAATTGCCTTAATACACTGCATAGTCACTTTTAAGATGTAAGGTTTTTATTTTTAAAACTGATTTCATTATCATTAAGAATATCAAGCAAATCAATGAAAAATAAGAGGAAAGAAAGAAGCCCAGCAATACCAGACCTCTAACTAGATTACAAAAGCTGTAATAATTAAAATAATCTGATTCTAGGCAAGAATGAATGGTTGATCAGTGAAACAGATTAGGTACAAAATACAGAGAAGCAGGCAGCAACCAAGGGAGTTAGTGGATAGAAAGCCAGACCTGGAGACAGGAGGTCTTGGGTTCAAATATGACTTCAGACACTTCCTAGCTAAGTCATTGCCTTGCCCTTATTGCTCTTCTACCTTGGAACCAATGCATAGTAGCAATTCTAAAATGGAAGGTTAGGGTTTGAAATATATATGTATGTATATACATTTATATTATGTGATATACATATATATCACATATAATATTTTAGTATTTGATAAACCTGAAGATACCAGCTACTGGGGCAAGAACTCACTATTAAAAAAAATGGTTGGGAAAACTCAAAAGTGATCTTGCAGAAATTAGGTCAAGACCAACATCTCATACTATATGCTGAGATAAACTCAAAATGGTACATGATTTAGACACAAAAGGTGATAACATAAAAGAATCAGTGAAACCTGGAATATGATAATAACTCATATTATGCTAGGTGCTTTATAATTATTATCTCATTTGGTCCTCATAACAATCTAGTGAGATAGGTACTATTGTTCATTTTATAGATGAGGAAACTAAGTCAAATAAAGGTTAAATAACTTGCCCAGTGTCCATGACCAAACAAAAGACACCGATGTTCACAGGATGGAAAAGAAAAAATTTTGATTACATAAAATTGAAAAAAATTTACACAAGTAAATCCATTTGGCTAAAATGAGAAGAAAAATAGGAAACTGTGAAAAATATTTGTAGCAAATTTCTCTGATAAAAGTCTCATTTCTCAAATATATAAGGAACTGAATCAAATTTATAAGAATAAGAGTTATTTTCTGATTGATAAGTGATCAGGGGAAATGAATAAGCAGTGGTAAGAGGAAGAAATCAAAATTACCAATAATCATATTAAATTAAGAACAGTTATTGTTGTTCTGTTGGGTTTGACTCTGTGGATCATACTATCCCTGAGGTATTCTTGGCAAGGATACTGAAGTGGTTTACCATTTCCTTCTCCAGTGGATTAAGGCAAATAGAGGTGAAGTGACTTGCCCAGTTACACAGCTAGTGAGGTCACATTTGAACTCAAGCATTCCTAAATCCAGGGCCCAGCAGTATAACCAATGAACCATCAAAATACCTTGAAAAATAGAGAATTAAAACCATATTGAACTTCCTCTTCATACTCATCAGATTGGCTAAGACTGACAAAAAAGGGAAATAACAAATATTGATGGGATATGGGGAAAGTTATATTAATACTGTTGAAGGGACTGTGAACAAGTCCTACCATTCTGTAAAGCAATTTGGAACTGTCCCTCAAAAGCTTTTGAATCATTCATACATTCCTTTTGATTCAGCTATAATGCTATTGCATGCCAAAGAGATAAAGGAAAGAGAAAGGACTATATCTAAAAAAATATTCATAGCAGCCCTTTTATAGTGGTAAAGAATTGGAAACTGAAAGGATGCCCACCAATAGGGAAATAGCTGAACAAGTTATGGTATATGAATGGGACAGAATACTGTTGTGCTGAAAAAAAATAATGAAGGGAATGGTTTCAGAAAAACCCAGGACAACTTATATAAACTGATGCAAAGTGAAGGGAACCAGGAGAACAATTAATATAATAATAACAAAGAAAGTTGTAAAGAAAATGAACTTTGGAAAACAATAATCCTAAATAATCCAATGATCTGCTATAATTCCAAAGGACTCATGATGAAACAAATTATCTACCTCTAAATAGAGAACTTATGGATTGAGAGTACATACTGAAACTGTTTTTTCATTTTCTTGCATTTGAGGGGGGTGAGAATTGGGAATGGCTAAATGCACAAATTTGTTTTGCACAACCATATTTATTTGTAATAGGTTTTTTCCTTTTTCAATGGATGTGAGAGAGTGGGAAAAGGGAGATAATTGAAAACAAAATAATAGAATGAAAAATATTTTTAAAAGAATATTAAAAAGTCAAATTGACTTAATTTTGTTTGCAATTAGTAATTTTGCTAGAATCATGACACTATCCCTCCAAATACTGGTTTATTTAGGTGATGGAGAAAGTACCTTTTTTTAAGTGAAGCATCTTAGAAGACCATAGAGGATTCTAAGTTGAATCTCTTCATTTCAAAAATGAGGAAACTGAGAAATTTTAGCTTTCCCATGGTGAGAGAGCCAGCTAAGAGGCTCATTAGATAAAATACTTGATCTGGTAGGTCTGGGAGAACCTGGGTTCAAGTATCCATCAGACACTTAGTAACGGAGTTACATTATTAACCTCTTTCAGCTTCACTTTCTCCATATGTAAAATAAGGATAACTTTCCAGGGTTGTTGTGAGGATAAAATAAAATAATATTGGTAAACCACTTTGCAAATCTGAATGTATAATATAAATGCTAACTATTAGTAATAGTAGTAGTCTTAGATAGAATTCACACCAATGCCAATACTCTATCCTCTACACCAGTGGTGTCAAACTCAAATAAAAATCTGGTCCAATGTACATCAATATATATCAGGAACCAAGCAGAATGTATGTTGAATTAGACAAATGCTAGATTAATGTTATCCATGTTTTATCATATTCTTATTTATTTGTTAAATACTTCCCAATTACATTTTAATCTAGTTTGATCTCTCCTGTACTCTCCCATACGGTGCTTCTTAAGTGGAATGCCAGTATCTGGTATCATCTCCAATTATAAGCCCTGTTGGTAGCAAACAATTGAACCCATTCTGTTCACTAAGTATTGACAAAGTAATTCTATCCAGTATAAAATTGACCGGAGACTATTTAATTTTTGAAAAGCAGTCTTATGCTATAGTGTACCATTAGCAGTAGGTATAAACATCATTTAAAATTATTTCGCTGCTAGGATTCTCTTCAAGTTTTATTTACATCAAAGGCTAGGAGAAATATTTGAAAACCATGCAATCTATATAGCGATTTTTAAGATCCCTTCTAGTTGTCAAATTCTACAGTCACCTCTTACCTACATATTGAGGAAGCATGGCACAGTGGAAGAATTCTGGGTCTGGAATCAGAAAGAGTTTGGTTTAAGTCCTAGGTACTCCAATAATTAACTACATGTCACTGGGCTTAATCTCTTTGATCCTCTTTTCCTTGTTCATAAAGTCTGAGCAATACCTTTCGCAGGTACCTCCCCATGGTTGTTATAAAAAAAAAAACCAAATGAAATAATGTATATAAAGAGCCTTGTCATCTTTAAAGCACTCATTCAAAGTTGACTAATATTAGTAATAGGGAAGATGACTTTTCTCTGATCCATTAATCCTCTCTTGCTGAAGAGAATGCACTGGTAAGGAGGAGGTGGGGGAGTCTATAATCTTGGGGCAGGTACCCACCTGGGGAGTGCCCATTTCTTCTGAGAGAAGATCGATTCTCTCATTGTGTATGTCTGCATTACAGGAAGAATTCTCATTGACTTGAGTCAACTTCACAGGGAGCTGAGTGCACAAAGGAGGCTAAGGCAGTGAATAGTCTCTTAAATCTTTCATAGGTCTGGTTATATATAATGCTCTGGGGAACAAATTGTTGCCAGGATTGTAAGTTAGAGATGAAATCTCAGTGTTCAAACTCTACAATAGCTTAAGTGGAAAATCTTACAAAGTAAGTAATAGATTTGTTTCTCCATAGGGAAGAAGATTCCTTTCAGTGAATGCCCAAGCATACACTTTAAAATCCAAAGGAAATCACTCAGGACATGCTTTGCTTCTTGTGGTTGATGATCTTTGCTATGATTAATGGAATAAATACAACAAAATTTCAGCAGTCCATCATACAAGGAAGAAAAATGGATGTGCAAAGACTATACAATAATGATAATAATAATAATAATAAGCAGCATGCAATATAGCAGAGGCATATAAAACATTAAAATGTAATTGAGAAATGTTTAACAAAATAAATAAAACTACAACACAACATAGGTAATGTTGATTTGTGGTTTTCTATCTCTTTCTGTTTAAGTTTTATATCACTTGAATAGAGAATAGAAAGAAGGCTTCAGTCAAGAAGACTTGGGTCAAGTCCTACTTCTAATATACATTAGATATTGTAAATGACCCTGGGCAAGTAACTTAATTTCTTAGTGTCTCTTGGCAGCTCTCTAGGACTCAGTTTTAGAAAAGATGCTGATTGGAAGTAGGAGAGGAAATTCCTCTTTGAGATATCTGGACACTTAAGAAAACAAAAGTGTGATTAAAATTTTTTAAATTTTAATCTGACTTGAAATTTACTTTTAATCTTATTTTACTTAATATGACTTTAAATTTCTGAAAGAAGAGAATGTGTGTAATCCTAGGAAACTACTTGAACACTCCAACTGAAGTAGTGACCATTTAAAACAGAAAAACATGCATGTTTTATTGGCTTAACAACAATAAAGATATCTTAATACTTTCCAGGATGTTTTTTTCTTCCATAGTTGGAGTCATGGTATCAATTGTCTTTGTTCTGCTCACTTCATTTCAGCATCAGTTCATGTAAGTCCTCCCAGGCTTCCCTAAATCTGTTGCTTTTGTTAGTTCTTAGCACCCAATAATATTCCATTACTCTGGTTACTTTAAATGCTGGTTATCTGCTTTGTTTCTAGTTCTTTGATGCAACTATAAATGTTATTAGAGATATTTTTATACTTGTGAATTCTTTTCTTTGTTCTCTTTGGGGTATAATCCTACTAATCACGTCACTGCATAAAAGGGTTTTGTGACTTTTGGGGGATAGTTCCAAAGAGCTTTTTAGAATGTTTATATCATTGTATAGCTCCATTGTATAAATATGCCTATATTCCTATAAAAATGATGTTTTCATCACCTTTGCCAGTCTGATGGGCATGAGGGAGAACCTTGAAGTTGTTTAAATTTTCATTCTAATTATAAAACATGTGACATAGTGTCTGGCACATAGTGAATGCTAATTGTTACCTGTTATTGAGATGATGAGGAGGAGGAAGAGGAAAAGGAGGCAGAGGTTGATGATGATAAAGGTAATGATAATGATGACAATGATTTGGAGCTTTTTTTTCAAATGTGGTTGGACAGCTTGCTTGTCTTCTTTTGAAAACTTCCTCTGGGCACCTGGATGGCTCAGTGGATTGAGAGCCAGGCCTAGAGATAGGAGGTCCTGGGTTCAAATCTGGCCTCAGACACCTCCCAGCTGTGTGACCCTGGGCAAGTTACTTAATCCCCATTGCCTAGCCCTTACCACTCTTCTGCCTTAGAACCACTATCAGTTCTAAGGCAGAAGGTAAGAGTTAAAAAAAAGAAAACTACCTATTCACATCCTTTAACCATTTTTTCTAACAGAAAATGACTCTTGTTTTTACATAGTTGTATCAATTCCCTATATAACTTGGATATCAAACTTTTATCAGAGAAACTTCAAATACATTTGCCAACTAACTATATCCTTTTAAATTCTATCCATATTCATTTTGTTTGTAGAAAAAAATTCACTTTGCACTGAACAGTTTCCCAAAAGTAATTCTCTGAATCCAATGTTCCTTCCTTTCCACATCTTGGAAATCATTCTTTGATCAACCGGTTGTTATAACTATTTTATCTGATTCTTTTCAGTACAGAGGGCTCAGGCACTGGCAGGACCAAATTTACATCAATAGTGACATATGTTTTCCAACAACCAAGTGTGCTTAGTGTTTAGAGTGGGGAGAGGAGAACAAGTAAGCTCTCTGGCTCCACCCCTTTTGTAGTTGCTACCCATACTGACAGCCTATGTCTGAACTGAGTGGATTTGTCCAATAAATCTTTTGGACTGGGTTGACTTTCATCCACTAGGAAAACTGCTTTCTTCCCTTCACTCTCTGTATTTTAGTAGACTAGTCATGGTATAATGGAGCCTCTCACATCAGCATAACTTGACAGTATATTGTCTTTACTTATACTCATGGGAGCCAAAGGAATAAGCAGGACCACGTAGGTTGTGTCTCCTTGTTTCCTTCTAGATAGACGAAGCTGTTAATTAGTCTCTAGCAGGAGTTCTTAGCCTTTTCTTTCCTGTATGTGTCATGAATTCCTCTAGCAGTCTGGTGAAACCTGCAAACTCTTTCTCACAATATTTTAAAATGCATAAAATAAAAATACATAGATGTTTATCATAGTGACATTGCTCTAGCATCAACATTTTTGCCCTTTTAATTGACCAAGACCCATGATTTTAACTGTATGGAAGACTCGATGGGTAGAAACTGTACACTGGTGAAGTACAGAAATTTGGCTCTAACTCGATGCATACAATAGTTCACCAGAGCACTGAAAGATTAAGTGACATGTCTATGATTGCAGTAATACTTGACCCCCATGTCTTTCCTGGGTGGGATTAGTCTTCTATCTACTATGCCAGGCTTCCTCACTTGCAACTATAAGGAAAAATGACACAAAACACTCAGGAAAATTACTGACTAATATATAATATGACACTTCTTGAGGTATACTACCTTCTTTTGATCAACAAACTTTTAGCCAGAAAGAAGTACTACTATTTTATGGGGCTGTTGCTGTGTTATGCTAGTGGGTATAGCTGATTGCTAGAAATAAACTATTGCTTTCATCACTTATTATGTCTCTGCCACATTCTCAAGAAGTGTGTTAGAACCCTAATGCCAAATTGAGAAGATATTTCTATTACTTCTGTGACTGGAGGAGCCTCATCACTGTCAGTCCTTGCTACTCCAAACCATCTGTATTCTGGCCCTTGTATGATGAAAGTATTTTAACCTCAATTATAGGACCAGGAATCCACTTTGATCAGAGTTACAGATGTTTTGTCTTTATTGTTGCACACTCATTTCAGTCATGGAGTAAGTGTTTTGTTGGCAAAGATATTGGAATGGTTTGCCATTTTCTTCTTCAGTTCATTTTACCCATGAGGAACTGAGACAAACAGGGTCAAGTGACTTGCCCAGGGTCATATAGCTAGTAAATATCTGAGACCGGATTTGAATTCTGGAAGATGAGCCATCTTGACTTCAGCCCTGGCATTCTATCCACTATGCCACCTGGCTGTCATTTATAGACCTTAGCGAAGACTTAACTCTTGGTAAAAAAGTATGCAGAGTTGGTATAGAGTAGTATTTGTCTAGTTAGTCTTCAGTCTTATAGAAATGGTCAAGGTAAGTCTTCAGACTTTGCCTCATTAATAATTGAGTAGAATTAGTTCATATTTTTGAAAATTGAGAAAAGATGAAAATGATTAGAAAACTGACAAGTCTTACTGGCTAGTCTCTTCCAAAAACGCCCTTCAAGGCTTCCTTAATTATTTGCTCTACCCTTTCAGCCCAACTATTTGCATGAGTGTGATGAGACACAATGATGACAACTGAGATAAAATGTTTCTTCATATTTAAAATCTATTGAAGCAAATGAAGACTCTTTGTCAGAAGTGATGGTGTCTAGTAATTTTCAGGTAGCAAAAGCTTAAGGCAGTTCTGTGATTATTTTAGCAGAAGGTTTGAGATGGACAGTGATATGGACTGATCATATGATTTCATTGATAAGGAGAATTTCCAGCTGTGGAAATCCCTTCCCCCAATGCAACTTGATATCTTCTCTATAGTTTATGGTATTAGACCCTCCTTTCATTCTTAGCCTTTTTTAACCCATGTAGCAACCTGTGACTGTGTATGATGGAAGGACCCTTTCCCTTCACCCCACTTCTTATTATTTTTCCATTGTTTTCTGTCTTCCCTGAGGATTCTTTTAATTAGTTGCTGAGCCATAACTCATATATATATGTATATATATATACATATGTATATATATATATATATATATATATATATATATATATATAAGAAAGGGACAATTCCTTTCCCTCAGACCTCTTTTTTCTAGAGGCCTCAAGTAGTAAAGACAAACTTCTGATCTGCAGATCCTCTGTCTCCAGTAAGCTCTAAGCATGAGCTCATGGCTTTGTAGATAATCAATCCAGTATTAGGGATGGGGTCATCTGTTGTGTCTTTCTTCCTTTAGTACGGGATCTTGTGAGATCTCTAAAGTCATCTGGTGTTTCCCCCTCTTCCTTGGCAATGGAATCTTAGATATTGATTCCTGGAGAGGTTGCTGTGGAAACAGAGGTATACTGGCCTAAAGAAAAATAGTTGCTGGAGACCCCTGAAAGAAATAATTCACTTGACATTAATTGGACTGACCTCAATGGACATGAAATGCAAATTGAAAAAGAATAACACTGTTTCAAGTGCCCCAATGATGTTTAATATTAACTTCCACACTGATTCTGATCATTTTATAATTCTTTATTGCTTGATGTTCCCTTTTTTGTGTGTGGGAATAAAACTGTCTCATACTGGATTAATATTTCTACTTTGTGCAGTTCCTTCCTTCCCCTTCCCTCCATGGAAAGGGACTCAGACTAAAATCGAATTTAGAATATTCCCTCAGAAACATGAAGTGGGAATAGAATTGAAGCAAGGCGTCCTAGTCCCTGTTTTGCAGGGTAGGCAGTCCCAAAACAATCTACCCAGGGGAAATCTAGAGGGCAGATAAAGGATAGGGATTGGCAAAGACCACCACAGCCCCTGTGGCCTCACCCCAACAGTGCCTGGATAGACATTGTGCTAGATTTATAGTTGACACAACAGTAATCTACAAGAAAAAAAGAGAACTTTTGAGAAGGTGCAGTTGAATTAGGATGAGTTGTTGTGGGCAGGGCTTCTTTCTATTAACCTGGCTGTAATAGGATCCGAGAGCCATTTTTTTTCCAAAGGCATACTCTCTTAGCTAAATCAGTCTTTAGCTTATACCCTTGACAGGTAAACATTGATTAAGTATACCGCCTGCATTTGCCAATTATTCTCCCCTACTAAAAAACTTTAACCCTGGCAAGAACACTCAAATGGGTTTCCTGACTATGAATTAATGCAGGTCAAGGATTTCTGGGAGACGTCAGTGAATAGTATAATAAAACCAGAAAGAACTTGAAGTTTAGATGATGGTACTTTTAGACACTCATACTTCTGCAAAAGAATCATATGTGGGGGAGCCACTTAAAAGTACATGATCCCAGATATTTATCCAAGTGTGCTGTTGTCAGGAATGTTCTGAGAATTTTCTTTCAGTTTGCTTTTTTCCCCCCCAGGTTGGCAGCGGTAACAAAGCATTTATTGTCTCTGCTGTTTGTGTCAGTTTTAAATCACCAATGATAGGTGTTCTTTTAGAGGTCACTGAGTGAGGGCTGAGATTGCATTGTTTTTCTTCCTCCAGACAAATTGGACTTGGGCACTGCTGGCCCCAGTAGCAGCAACATCAAGGAAATGATATGACATGGTAACCCCAGCCAAACCTTGATGCTCAGCCCTCTGTCTTGTTTGCCTTTGAACAGCCAGTTTAGACTTTTGTTTTGCTTTAGGCTGGAAAAAGGTGCTTCACCAATGTTACAGAGAGAAGGGGGAGCAAAATGAAATGAGAATCCCTCAGGTTCAAGAAATGAAATTGATGTTTGGCTCAGGGTTCTTCTCTTAACAGGTCTGTGCATAGAGATGGTGCTTAGGAAATGAAAACTAGTAAATGTATTTGAATTGTGGGAAGAAAAACAATGTCGTTTAAGGACTGAAGCAGATGATGAGAGCCTCTCTTCACTCTTTCTAGATTTCAAGGCAGCAGAGTCAGAGCATGCGATATGAATTCTGCTTTATTAAGGAAACATTTCCCTCACGTCATTTCCACCAATTTACATTCTTCAAAATTTCCCATTTCTCTCTTTTATGATAATGACATGGAGATTTAAAATACTCTAAAATGTGTTTTAGATTAGATACTCATTTAAAATTCCCTAAAAAGGTATTTTAGATACTCATTTAAAAATCTCCTTAAGAGGTATGGGAGAAGCCATGGTAACATCACAGGACTTTTTCAAATCCAAGAAACACAAAGAAGGGCTTTCTAACATCCCATTGCCCCTTCCTAGGTAACATCTTTGGACCTGGAGTGTTATTCCTAAAAGTATTTATCAGAAGATCGATGGCATGTGAAATAGAATATGAAGTATATTTAAGTGCAGTGTCAATACTCGAGTGTTCTTGGCTGGACATCTATCTACTCTCTCATTGCCATAAGGATTTAAATTGGAAGGGTTCTTGACACAGAATAACTTTGGTAAGATGCTTTTTGAAGGCAATGGCAGAGGATGTGCTGGAGTGGTAGAAATCATAAAATATACCTCATGGAGATTCATGGAAGACCCCAGGATAAGAGAATGTTATATTATGATATGAGGCTGGAGAATGCTAATTGTGGGTCACAGGGTACCATGATTTACTTATCTCAAGCAATATGTTTTATTTATTTATGTTCTTCTTTTATCAAAACTTTCATAAAATCACATGAAGTCAGATCTGGATTATAGACATTTAGTCTAGCTTTCCTGTTTTATACATGAGAAAACTGAGGCTTTGAAAGAAGAAACAATTTGTCCAAGGTCATATAAGGGAAATATTATCCAGTAGTCCCAATGGAAAATGTGTCTATATTCTGACAAAATTAAAGGGATAACACCATACATGTGTGTGTTTATGTGTATATGTGTGTGTGTATGTATCCTCAAATAACTCAGTATAATAATAAAAAACAAAGTCCAAGTTCTTTGCTTCTCCATATTATGATTTTAGTAATTTATTATAACTTCTTCCCCAAATGATGTGGTTGTGTATATAATTCTTAGAAATCATGGCAATTCACAAAGAAATACATAATTTCATAAAAGTTTTAGTCTCAAATTCTTGAGTTTGAAATTTCTTTAAAGGCAACTCCAAAGGCTGGCATAGCCCAGAAAATTCCCTTTTTGCTGGCTATAAGGCTGGATTAGAGTGTCAAACTAACTAGGAAATCTATATGAGATTAGATTCTTACATTGTAGAATAGTTATGAATTTATAATTGTTTCTAGAAAAACAGAGGAGCCACTGGAATTTATTCAGCAGGAGGACAACATGGTAAGGCTTGTACTTTAGAAAAATCACTTTGGTAGCAGTGTTGAGAAAGGATCGGGGAGTGAATAATTTGAGGCAGGGAGATACAGGGTGGTTATTACAAAAGTTCAGATGGTGAAGATCCAAATTATGATGGTGGCTATGTGAATGAAGAAAAGATGAATGTGAGAGGTAGCATGGAAGGAGAGGAGAAGAGGAAGATTTGGCAACTAATTTTACATGTAGTATAACAGTGAAGATGACAGTAAGGTCATCTTAATCTGGGTGACTAGAAGAATGGTGGTGCCCTTGAGAGAATTGGGGAAATAGACACAGGAATTTCAGAGTTTGGGATTTGGAGGTTGATGTTGAACAGCTGTGGTTGATAAAGAGATCAAAGTTATACACATTTTTAAGTGCTACTGAGATACAGTTAAATCATAGGTCATTGGACTTGAAGAGTTTCAAAAAATGGAAAGCAAAGGTTACTCAAGGGTATATAAATATGCAGATTGAAATCTTGAAATATAAAAACAAGATTTCGGGTGGAAAGGAAGATTACATGATAGACACAAAACTCCTTGGGAAAGGAAAGAGGATGGCCTGAAGTTTAGAAGATAGCCACTGGATAAGAGCCTCCAGGATCTGGAGAGGAGAAATTTGTATAGTTGGAAGGAATCTCAGAGGAGGAGAGGTTGCCAAGTGAAAATAATATAGGAAGGATCTAAGATATCTTTAGTATATACGGCATATGCAAGGTTTGCTGTCATATCCTGGGGTGAACATTAGTAATGGTCCTTTTCTCTCTTCTTTAGCAAAACCAACTTTTTTGTGTAGGTTTTTGTTGGGGACCATCCCTTCAACAAAAGTATAAATATATGACTTAGTAAAAGACTTCACTGTTCTTACTGACCAGATTGTCACTCCCCCATATAAAATTAATTGCCAAATCTTATTTTTTCTATCTCTTTAGAATCCATAAAATCATTCAGATCTTCCCTATGTCAAGTCCAGTATTCTATCTTGGATACCACATCTTCCTTTTACGCAAATTAATACTATAACCCTTCACTGTGCTAATCCAAATTCACATGACTAGTTAATAGCAAAACCAAGATTCATTCCCTAGTTGTTGTCACTGTTGTTGTTTTAACTACAGGTACATCTTTTTCCATTTCTATTCCTTTTCTAAAAGTCATACTTGCTGAATGGATACAATGTTCTGTATTTATTCATCCTTCATAAAGATTTCCTCCCTCAGGATTCACTGAAGAATTATTGAAGTAGTGAATATTCCTAGAGAATTTGTTTTGATTCACAGATAAATTATAACTTTACCACAGGGACTCAGAAACTTAAAGCCCAAATCCCCAGATTTTCCCCTTTCCCTTTTCTCTGATCTTCAGTCGCTCACTACTTAATGACTACTTCAGGTGCTGTTTACAAACAAGCCTATGTAACAACAAAATTTCAGTGGACAGCCATCTCCACTAGCCATCTTCCTTTATCTCTTCCAACTTTTTTAGCTAAACTCTTTAAGGCCATTAGTACTATTTATCTCCATATCCTCTTCTCCCACTATATTTTAAATTCTCAGCAACCTGCCTTCTCACCTAATTATTCAACCACTCCAACAACTCCAAAGTCACCAAAGATCTAATTGGCAAATCTAATATTCTATTCTTTATCCTTATCCATGACATCTTTGTAGCCTCTAATCATGTCCATAGCCATCTTCTCTGGCTATTCTCTCATTTCTGTATTTTTATGACATTTATTTCTTTTGGTACTTTTCCTACTCCTTACTTCTCCTTAGCCTCCATTACTGAATCTTCATCAAGGTCATGCCTACATACACATTTAGTATGAGAACTACAAGCACAAGAACCATCTGAAATCACAGAGTTATAGAACTATAGCTGGAAGGAACCTCAGAGACCAGCTAGTCCAATCTTGCCATTTTACAGATGAATAAATTGAAGGCAAAGAAATTAAGGAACTTGTCCCACTGTTATCCAGCTAGCAAGTATTAGAAGAAGCATTTAAAACCAGAACCTATGATTCTAGTCCTTCTGCTCTTTCCAATATGTCACTCAAATTATTTTTTATCAAAAATTGCTTCTTGCTAAAATATGGAATTCTTAATAATATTCCAAAAATAGTTAAATGGATCTGTGATCTTAGTGATATGTTGTTTCTAATGAGGCAGATTATAATTCATTTATGTCTACTCATCTTCTCTAATTGTTGTCCTTCTTTAAATTAGGGCCACTCATAGAAGCAACTGAAATGAGTCCTAGGAATAGGAACTATTTCTATGAGTTCTAGGAATTTT
This sequence comes from Gracilinanus agilis, assembly GCF_016433145.1. NCBI lineage: Eukaryota > Metazoa > Chordata > Mammalia > Didelphimorphia > Didelphidae > Gracilinanus > Gracilinanus agilis. The sequence goes on along the minus strand of NC_058135.1, from coordinate 115,132,027 downwards.
AAAACACAAGAAGGTCGATTTCTACTTTATAGTTTGATTTTTACTTTTGTCAGCAAAAATGCTCTTTCAAATGAATAATAATTGTGTGACACACTGGGATGCACACTACTTGGGCATAAGGGTATGACAGATGGGAAGAAAAAATCCATTCACAAGATTTATATGCCCAGATGAAATTTGTTACAGGATATCTTTTTTTGGGGGGTCAGGTATTTTTTTAGAAAAATTTTTCTATGGTTACATGATTCATGTTCTTACTCTCTACCCCGCTCCTCCCATAGCAGACATGCTTTTCCACTGGTTTCTTCATGTGTTATTGATCAAGACCTATTTCCATATTATTGATAATTGCACTAGGGTGGTCATTAAGAGTCTACATCCCAAATCATGTCCTCATCAACCCATGTATTACAGAATTATCTTTACAGGTGGTTGTAGATAGGAAAAATGGTACAGTCCTCAAGTTTGCATCCAGATTGGGGTGGTAGCATGGTAACTTCTTGATGAGTCTCAACCTTACTTCCCAACTTTCTCTTTTTGCACAGGACAATTCTTTTCTCTGTAGAGCATTTAGTGTGTTAGAGATTCTTCTTCTTTTGGTGTGTGAGATGGGGAGAGGGTCCAAGGTGATGACTGGAAAGAAATCAAGGGGTTTTCTATTTTCTTTGTTCCCAGATTTATACTTTGGGATTTATGAGCATTGTAATTCATTGAATGAGCAAAGGAAGGAGAAAGCACAAAAAAGGGAGTATATGTTTCATTCCATATCTGACTTTGGACAAATTTTGATAAAGTTAGAATCCTGCTCTTCATGACCTTAGCTATACTTCTGAAAAACTCTTCCTTGCATAGGCAATTGTGAGCTTGTACAAAAAACAAATGTACAGTCATATGAGATTAGAAGACCTAGGCACTTATTAGCTATGTGTCAAGCTGGGCAGTTATTTAACCTCTTTCAATCTCAGTTTTCTCATCCATAGAATGGGGATGAAAATAATACCACCATTCAGGGGTTTTGTGAAGATCAAATGAGATAACCTTTGAAAATTATTTGTAAACATTAAAGGACCATTCAAATTCTATTTATTATTATTATTACTATCATTATTATCACCATTATTGATTATATACTGCTTTATTCTTTCAAAGAGGAGAAACTGAGGATAGAAAAGCAATTTGTACTTTTGCCTATGGTTAAATAGAAAATCAGGGAGCAAGAAAGGTAAACAGCTAATCTCCAGGAGCTATATCTACTACTCTTTGTCAAATCAGATCATATCTTTCTATCACATGCTCCTGGGAGGACCACAAGCTGTATTCTAGATTCACCCCAAATTTTGGTTCAGCCCCTTTTGAGATCTGTAATAGAAAAGAAATCCATTGGTAATGAATTGAATTTGAACCTCTGTCAATGTAGAGGGAACTACCTTCTCTGAACCAGTCAACATGACTTTTTAGGAATTAGAGTATTGGATACAATTTTTTTCTATTCTATTTTAAATATATAGTCACCCCCTCCTTAATCCCATTTCCTGTTATTCATGGAACATATCAGTATTGGCAGAGCTAGCTGGGAAAACAGCTGGCTTTTCCACATTCCTTATTCACATAGCTTAGATGGGTATGACGTGTTGTCTAATGACAATGCCAACATAAGCAAAGAACTGAGGACACCTTATAAACCTTCTTCCAGTCCCCTGTATTCCAACTGGTCAGTTGATAGTGCTCATTATCATGCTCCCCAATAAAAACTAATGCCGATTGTTGTTTTGATTGTTCATCATTTTTCAGGGTAGTTCTCCAAATAAGACAAAAATAGGTTGATAATGGGGTCCTTGGTAGCAGATTGACATCCAGAAAAAAAAAAACGGTAAAGTTACTGTTCACTAATTCTTCTCTATCTAGTTCTACATATGTAATGTTAAAAGCAAATACAATGTATTGTCACGTAAATGACAGAAAAGATAAGATAAAATTTCATTTGTCAACCTAATTACATTAATTCAGTTAACTGTACTTCCAGATTGTCTGTGGGACTAAAATAGTTTATGTCTATGAGTTGGTATTCTTCACTGTTTGTGCTGAGAAAGCATGACAAAGTTATTAGTAATATAAATGTCACAACTTCCATAGTGAGTCACAAAAATCCATCAATTACTATATACATCAACGATGTAAATTGTTCATTTGTTGTACAGAGTAGTGAAAAGTCCTTGAATAAAATATACTCAATATTTGGTTCTCCACTGATTCTAGCTTTTTTTTTTTTTTTTTGCTAGTCTCTACCAGGAAACTAGCATCTGTGAAATTAAGCCCCCAAATTTTTGGAAGTCTCTCCAACTATCTGGAGATAAATTTTTTCTTTTGAGCAGAAATTAACTGTGTGTGTGTGTGTTTATGATGGCCCCTTGAACAGTCTTCTGAAGCCTAGTGACTCCTTCTGAGAATTTTTTTAAATGCAGAAAAAATATATAGGAAAACAAAGAAATTTAATGATATTAATATATAAGTATCTCTCCCTCTCTTCATCTATCTATCTATCACCCATCCAAATAAGTTCCCAGACCTTATGTTAAGAATCTTGCTTTAGAGACCATCTTTTTTTCCAGACAATTTCTCTCAGGTGGAAGCTTTCCTATGCCTCTATGTTCAAATATCTACTAGGTTTTCTCTTCCAATTTGTCTTAGATTCTCCTCAGTGCCCTTTTGACTCTAGAATTTTAGATGAACTCTTTATTAGTTCAATTTAAGACAAGTAACAGTTATTTTTTCTGGAGATTGAGGCAACCAGCAATAACAGCAGGTATTTCTCCAGGTAAAGTTAATGTCTTGACATTCACGATAGTCCCACTCTCCTGGAAGTCACTCTAATTTGATCTGATCCCAAAATGCTTCCTTAAACATGTATTGCAATTTCTGGCACAGAGCTTAGTTCTTATGAAGGGCCCTTGCTGGAGTTGTCACGTCTGGCACAAAAATGAGCACTTTATATTGGTTCCATTATGTTGGAAAGAACACAAGTTTATCTTGTTACTGAAAAAACAGAGTTTTAGATGTCCTCCACCCTCAAATATTTGGATCATGGTGGGCAACATTCAGAGATCAGGCTCAGTGTTAAAATTTCTACCTCTGATTTACTTTTATGGTTCTCTTCCAGTACACAGCATAACTCGTATTCCTTAGTCACTTTTGATTTAGTTTCTATTTTGATTCCTTTTTGGTCCCCACATTGTTTTCCCATGGCCAATTGTTTGCAAGTTTCTTTTGACTTAATTTGTCTCTATTGCTGGTCCCTGTATTTCTCACTATTGATTTAATCATTCACTTTCTTTTTGGTATTAATTATTTACTTTCTTTTTGATGTATTACTGATAACTTTTTAAGCCAACTCTTTTTGATGAATTTAACCTTTGGCTGAGAAAAACTGCATTCCAGGTTGCTAAAAGAACTGGCAGATGTGATTGCTGAACCATTGTCAGTAGTCTTTGAAAGATGTTGAAAAATGATCCTGGCACTTCCTGCTGGAGAAAAGCAAAGGTTGCCCCAGATGTTAAAAGGAAAGAGAGGAGTTTGCGGACAATAGACAATAGCTTGAACTTTGTTTCTATCGAAGTTCTAGAATGTATTATTAAAGGGCTGGCTGGTGAACACCTAACAATGGAAGAGGTGATCAGAAATAGTCAGTATGATGTCATCAAGTCATAAAGGAGTTACCTCATTTCCTTTTCTGACAAAGATTTTTTAGATTAAATGAGAGGAATAATTGACCTAGAATTTAGCAAAGCAATTGATAAAGTCATTTCTTGAGGAAAAGTTGGAGAGATATGAGCTAGATTAGAGGTGTCAAACACGTAGCCCCTAACATTCCTCCTGAATCAGTCTAAACTAGATTAAACTGTAATTGGGGGATACATAAATAAAAACACAATAGAACACAGATAATACTAAAATGTGGTTTTCTAAGTCGATAGAATTATGTACAACCTAATGACCTGTTTCTATTAAAGTTGTACATTATAGGGTAGCATGGCAATATAATTAGGCAGACTCATTGAGTTAGATGAACATCAAGAGGCCATCATTAATGGCTCAGTGTCAAATTTCTAGGAGATGGAGTGCCTCGAGGACCCATATTGGCCTTATGTTGTTTTTATCCTTGTAGGGTTCCATGATCCCAGGAGACTCTGCAAATATATAAAATGTAGGGGAGTTTCTGCAAGGGAATGGAAAGAGATCATTGAGAGGAAGCTAAGAACGAAAAATGATGTGATATACTATTTCCTTCTAAGGGTTCTTTGGATTTTGGGATTTCCTCTTCCTTTTCCCCTGAAGTCAGATATTTGGTAAGGAGGAAAACAGTAGAATTGACACAGTTTTGGGAAGTTTCATTACTACTACCAAGACTAATTTAGGATTCAATGAGGTCATATACTTCTAATCAATGGAGAATGGGTCCATATGGTGGAGTGAGTGATGGCAGATTCTTGATCTCTCAGCCTTTTTTCATAGCAATAGTCTCCAGTGACAGAGACACTGAAGTTTATCTGTGGCAAGTCCTTTCCCAACTAAGCATGTCCCCAAATACTAGAAGCTTCTCTAGTATAACTTTCTTATTGGAGATTAGGACTCAACAACTTACTCGACAACTATTGATGTCAAAGATTGTGTTAAGAACCTAGAAATCTAAGACTAAAAAATAAACCAAAAATGTCTGCATTTATGGAGCTTCTGTTTTATTTGGGGGAAAACAATAATTTCTTTTGGGATGAGAGGAGGGTACTAGCAGCAACAGGGGAGGGAGGGGAATCTAGAGTCTACCTCCTGTAGGATGTGGCATTTGAGCTGAGCTTTGAGAGAAACTAAAGATTCATTCTATTAGGTTGAGGCAAGCCAGGAACACATGGCAGGCATGGTGGTAGAGGCAGGCTGGACCAAGCTATGGAGGCAAGAAATGGAATGCCATGTCCTGGAAACAGTAAGAAGATCAGTTTGGCTGGAATGGGGAGAGAAGAAAAGGAATATACAACAAGCCTAAAATAGAATATTTTAATGAAAGGCTCATAGCCAAATACATATGCATTCTTTGCAAATTATTTCACAAGCAGTTATCTTTCTTTTTATGACATAAGTAGTATTTACTACCTAAGTATAATAGGGATCTATTCATTACAAATATTCATTATCTCTGCTTAGGTCCATAAACATAACATCAAAGTTGTCTTCCTTTATTTCTGTTGAAATTGGCACTCTTCACCATTACTTCTCTTTATCTTATGGCTCCACTTTTCTTTCTTTTTCTTTTTCTTTTTCAAAAAAGAAATAGAACTATTTCTAGAATGATCCTTCAACACTTGCTATACTCTCCAGGAGTTTCCAAATATTTTTTAATGGTTTGTATTTGAGTGCTCTAATTTTTCTTCTCCCTGTCCCCATCACACCGTGTCCCTGGGAGTACAAAGTCCAGAGCTCATAAACATTATGAAAATGGCTATACTAGCAGCAGGTAATACTCACACATGTTTATGAAGAATTCTCTGGGTTTGTTTTTATTTTCCTTTGTGTAAGTTTCAGAAGACTGGCCCATGTGTTACCAACACATTTCAGAAGAGACTTATGATACAGGAGCAAGCTGCGCCAACACTTGTTTATTTTGGGGAAAGGAGAATATGAGCAAATAAACCCAACCTCCCATTGCTTTTCTTCTGCTAGATGAAAACATCTCAAACTATTTCTTAAGCCCAATTGTTGCCATGCCAGCTTGAAGGCAGAATCTAGGGAGTCATGTTTCATCTTGATTACTTGTTATAATTACTATTGCAAAAAAATTGTGTGCTGCTAAATTGCTATATTTTTAACCACTAAAAAATAACACTATGCTGGAATTAAGAGAAAAGACCTGCTAAAAGAGTAGCAATTTATTTTAAGTGTTTAATTCACTTCTAAACAATAGAATAGCACAAGGTTATCTAAAATAAAGGACTTGGCAGATTGGGTATTCTTATGTATCCAAAGGCAACAAGAAATATCATTTCATGGGACATTTGGTCATCTTATAGTTCAGGGATTGAACTATAGCTCATGATTTTGCAAAGAGGCCACAATGGAGGTTATTAAAGCTTAAAGATCAATATCCTTTCTGAGAAGGAAGAAATTATAAGAGGAACTCAAGAAAGGCCTGGAAACTGAAATGGCATATGATATAATATTCAGTAATTTCAGTGCAAAGGTAAGCCTGGAGAAGGTCCTTGAAAATTATACTGGGGGAGAAAACATAGATCAGGAATAAGTAAGGAGAGATAGAAGACTTGAAGACTATGTAAATACTTCACCTTTACATGAATACTTCTATGAATATTTCATTTAAGAAGCTTTTGAGGTGCTGAATATTTCAAGCATTCAACAACATTGCAAAAAATGAATCTCACAAATAGTAAATTCTTACAAAATGTCAGAATGATTCCTGATTCACTCTCTGTAGAGGCAGACTATTAGCTTGTTAAAGTTAAGATCAAAATCAATATTGTTCCTATTGTTTGTCCTTTGTTTTCAAAGAGGACCCATGACATCATGGGGTGATGTCTCGACTCGAGCATGAATTGGATTTAAGTGTGGCAGAGTGGCACAAAACTGTCAGCCCCACTCTCTCTTCCAGAGTCATAAAGTCCTGTGGCAAAGACACATGCCAGGAAGACTGGCCCAGGATGCAATGGATGACCTTGCCATCTTTGATGTATAGCTAATCGCTAAGCATGCCACACAGCTTGCTTCTACCTCCTTCATGCCCACTGGAACAAATTGTTCTCTACCACCTCTTCTGCTGGGTGAGGTCTTCACACACTTGGGGTAAAACAACCCCCTAAATCAACCAATGGGTTTGAAATCAATAATAAATAAAATAAAAAAGAAAAGATGTAACAAATCATTGAAACAATGCTAACCTGACCCAGTTAAATAAGATGTGCACAGAAAAATAGGGCATGTGTAAAATGGTAGAAATAAACATAAACTATCATCATTTCCCAAGAGAAGCAGATAGCTGGTGCACTGCTTAGAATGCCAGAGTTGGAGTCAGGAATACTTGAGTTCCAATTCTTCCCTTACGCATTCTGGGTGTGTGACCCTGGGCAAATCACTTAACTTTCAGGCTCAGTTTTCTTTTTAGTAACATGGAGAGAATAATATCACTTATCTCAGAATTATTGGGAGAATCAGATGAGATAACCATAAAACACTTTTCAAATCTTAAAACACACACTTTCCAAAACTCATTTTATTTTATTACCAATTACTTACAATGATTTTCCACATAAAATTTCTTAAGTTACTCGATTCAATTTGTCTCCCTCTCTCCTCCCTGCCTTCCCCATTTCCAGAGATGGTAAGCGATTTGATTTGGGTTTTACATGTGATTTTGTAAACCTTAAAATACAATATAAATCCTAATCAACTAGCTACTTCCTAAGGAATTTTAATTGATATGATAATTGAAATGATATGACAATATAAAAATTAATATTTTAATCACTACAAGAATAGAAACTATATCAGTCAGCAAATGCTTAATATCCTTGCCAAGGATGGCAACTATTTAAAATATAAATTCATTTCTGCAGTCTTATTGTGGAAGATGTGAGTAGCAGTGGGGGAAAAATGTTTATAGAAAGTTTATTGAGAGGCATGATTTAACCACATCTTTCCAAGGGGACGTAAGAAAAACAAAAACCAACAAACAATAACAATGGGTAGGCCAACAAACATGATAAAAGGAAATGATCTCTAAACATTTCTATTAAAAATCGTTTTCTTTAATATTGACAATAGAGTCCACACTTTTGGATTCTTTCATCATAGTCCTACATGTGCAACATGCAGAAGCAGAAATGGTATTAAAAAAAAAGACAGGACAAATAGTGGCTAATTAAATTAGTTATAGTCAGAGGAGATCCCTGCTGGTGGTAACAGAATTTTGAGGGAATGGAAGGATCTCAAAATATTGAAGGAGCAGTTTGGAACCATGTCAAAAAAATTATGAATCTGTACTTAATCTTTGACCTGGCAATACCATTACTAAGACTATACCCCTAAGAGATCAAAGAAAGAGGAAAAGGACCCGTTTGTATAAAAAAAATGCTTTTAACAAATCTTTTCATGGCAAACAAATTGGAAGGTAAAAGAGGTATCTATTATTTATTGTTATTGTTATTTATTTATTTAGTTAGTGTTATTGTTCAGTTGTTTCAGTTGTATTTGATTCTTAGTGAACCTGTTTGAGTTTTCTTGGCAAAGATACTAGAGTTATTTGCCATTTCCTTTTCCCGTGTATTTTACAGATGAGGAAACTAAGGCAAAGCGGGTTAAGTGGCTTTCCCAGGGTCACAGCTAGTAAATGTTTGAGGTTACATTTGACTCATTAAGATGAATCTCTTGACTCTAGTCCTGGTACTCTAACCACTGTGCTATCTAGCTATCCATGCCTATCAATTGGAGACAGACAGATTATAGCATATAAATATAATAGTATACACTACATTGCTGTAAGAAAATTCTGAAAGGGTAGGTTTTGCTGAAACCTGTGAAGACTTATATGAACTGATGAAGAATAAAGTAAGCAAAATCAGGAAGACAATTTATATAATAAAAACAACATTGTAAAGACAAACAAAAGAACTTTGAAAGCCTTAGGGACTCTGATCGATGCAGTAACCAATCTGACTCCAGAGAACTGAGACAGAGGTAATACCCTCTGAGATGTGAGCAGTAAGGTAATTTGTTTTGCTTAGCTACATATATATTTACAAAGTTCCCTACCCCCTCAGGTTGCAGAGGAGGTTTCAAGGAGAAAAAAATAAATTTGTGTTACACAAAATAATTAAAATAAATTAAAAAATATCTGAAGGAAGAAAGAATGCTAAATGCTTGGGAAAAATGGACCTTATTATTACCAAAAAGGTGATAAAAATTTCAATAATATATATACACATTTCCATCTCTATACAATCTATATGAAAATAATATACGTATATATTAAAGATAACTTTGATGAAAATGTGAGAAAAATTGATAAACTTCTACAAATGATATTTTTGCAGATCAATCTTGACAGTTGAATAATTGACTGAAAGGCATTTGTTTTAAGGGGTAGATGTTAGCCTTCTCCCATTTGTAGAGGATCACATCATTGACTAGATAATGCAAAATCACATTAAAATTATTAGCTGTTGACAATAAAAAAGCATTTGATCCAATAAAGCAAAATGCATCATTAAGGAGAATGGGAGCTATGAACTTGAGGGCCTTTGTGTAAAGAGGATCTTTGGCACATTTATCTTCTCCAGTTTCCTGTTGATCATACTGCTTTGGCACTGCGGGCAGGGTGGATGGAGAAGATATTTTATTTGTTTTATTTCTGGTTCCACAAATAAACCATGAGTTCTCTAAAGGCCAATTTGATTAGAATTGGGCAGAAAGCTTCTTTACTACCGAGCTAAGGAATGATCAGAAGTCAATTTCTTTACCTCCTCACTCTCTAATCTCACTCTAGAATATTTTTGTGGCACCATATTGAGCTAGACCCCCATGGAACTATGAGGCACCATTCCAATATATAACCCCTTTTAAAATATTAACTACATGCCCCATATTTAGGAATTAAGTTAGATGATTAAAAATGGAATGGACTGCATCCAGGAAATTACAAATTTTTAATTGCCAAAAAAATTACAAATGTTAATGACCCCCAACTTTTCCCAGAAATAAAGACCTATATCATTTATCCCAATTGTCTAAAGGAGATGGCATATGACTGTGAATCATGGAACACTTTGGCCTTTAGAGAATTAAAAGTTAGAATCACTAAGAGAGACAGATGATGGCTATAAGTAATCTGGGACAGATAACAAATAAGCAATTATATGTAAAGAAATATAGCATAACGAAGCATAGTTAGCCTGATTATTAGTCATTATTACTTGTAGGTTGTACTTTTGTGAAAGACACAATGGAGTAAAGCATTCAGGAAGACCTGGGTTCAATGCTAATCTCTAATACTTATTATCTATGTAACTGTTGCTAAGTCATTTTAAAGATTTTGAGAATCAGTTTCTTTGTTTGTAAAAGGAGGCTGTAACACCTCGAAGGTTATTTTGGACCATAAATAAGAATGTATGAAAAGTATTTTGAAAACTTTAAAGCATGCATATGATGCCATATATATATTTATTTTGACACCCTCTAATTTTTAGAAAATAGTTTAAAAAGTACATATGGGGAGGGGGTAGTGGCTAAGTGGCTCAGTGGATTTAGAACCAGGTCTAGACATGGGAGGTCCTTGGTTCATATTTGCCCTCAGATACTTTCTAGCTGTGAGACCCAGGGCAAGTCATTTAACCCCCATTGTCTAGTTCTTATTGCTCTTTTGCCTTAGAATTAATTCTAAGATTAAAGATAAAGGTTTTTAAAAGCACATATAAATATATACACATTCATATATAAAGTGTATATATATAGAGATGTGTGTATATCTTATATATAAATATGTATTTATGTATGTATATAATCTATAACATGACACACAATACATAAACAAAAGTTTATCATATCACATATATTATAGATAGTATTATAATATAATAAATAACAGATATAGTTATACACAATAAATTATATATAATTAGAATATCTAATTTTATAAAATGCATAAATAATAGATTAATGATGTAATTAATTTTGTGATATAATATATAAATATGTAAAATAACATTACATAATTAATAATGTAATATGATCTATTAATTATAAAGTATAATAAATTATAAATATATAATATTATCTATAAAATCAGCATAGTTTTTGAGATGTTTGAAACATTCTATTTTAGTTTTGCCAAATTTATCAACTTTTTCTCTTTTCCTCTCCTTTAAAATTTTGTATTCAATCTTATTGAAAATCAGCATGATAGAGTGTGTACTGTTGGACTTAAAAGTCAAGATGACCTGGGTTCATGCCCAACCTGTGACTTTTACTGACTTTGTGAACGTGGGTAAGTCACATCAAATTTTCTCACCTCTTAAACGGGCACAAAGTGTGCTCCCATACACAAATGCCCAAATACTGGCCACATCTGTGATTTCATTAGAGTAGGGAGCTCTTGAGTGACTGTCTCTACCTCTGAAGACCGCCATGCCTCCTGCAGTTATAGTCTTAGAGCATCACCTGACTTTCCAAGGGATTCAGGGACTTGCCCAGGGCTGATACTTCCAGAAACAGAACTCGACCC
>NC_058135.1:114985909-115111425 GCF_016433145.1 Gracilinanus agilis | reverse complement strand
GCTGTCCCCAATATATATATATATATATATATATATATATATATATATATATTTAATTTTATATATATATATACATCCATAATCAAAAAGGTTAAAGCATTTTGAGGGGAACAAACACTATTAATTAATTATTATTAAACTTCATTCAGTGCCTCCTCTGTGTTGTGAGAGGGAATTTTGGAAAGGAGAAACAGGTTTGCAGCAAAGGGAAATTAAACTTGATGAAACTGCGGATACTGGGTAAACCTGGTTGGTATGTAGCAGGAGAGGGTCTCGAGGTTCTAACTGCCAGCTTGGGGGGTGTTGGTTCGAGGCTGTGAGGCTGAAGCCAGCTCTGAGATTTGTCTCTGGCCTCCTGCAGATCTCTAGCCTTTCCCAAACCATTCCTGCGACCTGTTATTATCATCACTGGGGAGCTACTGTATGATTTATCTCTGTCATCTTTGTAAAGAAGATCTAAACTTCGAATAGAAGCTGATTAAACTTTCAAAGTTGCCTCAGGGGGGATTTCCTCTCTGAGGTGAACCCAGTCACTTTGGACTCCAGTTACCCGAGCCACTCCATCTATATTTCTAAAAGACTCAAAACTCTATGTGTGTTTAGTTTAGAAATAGAGAGATGGCCGAGGGATCTATAGTCAGAGAGAGGAAGAGAGAGTAGGCCTGGCCTGGCCAGGTAACAAAGAGACGTAATTGCAGTCAGTTTTGGGGATCTCAAGGTAGACATTTGTAGAGATAGGGACTCTCCTACAACACCCCCTTCCTAATTACCTTCCTGACACTTTGTTAAATAAACCCTATTCTTTAACACGCAGTCAGATACAATCTATACTGGTCTAGGACTGTGAGAGACGCCATCTTTGCTCTTAGTCCTTGAAGGGACAGTCTGTCAAATCCTAGCCATCTGTTATAACGATAGTTACAGGGTCTCTCTTCATGATAACTGTTGGTGAGCAACAGGCCAGGATTTGAACTTACTCATTTTTGAGAAGATTTGGGAGTCAGGAGGGTAGTTTGTGGCCATAGGAAGATCGAGGCCTACACGAGGGCTGAAGCCAGTGTGAGAGTAGTTGATGGCCATTTTGTGGTCCACTAGGCTAAGTGCTGAATTCCACTCAGCAACTAAGCCAACCTATCAGAAGTGTCCATCACTCATTGCAGGGCAGGGTCTCTCTTCATTTTAACAGTGTTAGATACTGAGTATTTCATAAATATTATATCATCTGATCTTTACAACTCTTTGAGGTAGTTGCTATCATTATCCTCACTTTGTAATTGAAAAAAGTGAGACAGAAAGAAGGTAAGGGATGTCCAAAATCACAAAGCTGGTATCTGAGGATGGACTTGAACTCAAGTCTTCTGATCCATTGCTTTATCCATTGGCCAATTCCATGCCTAAGAGGGGACTATCACTTGGATTTTGGGTCACAAGTCCTTAAGGAGGAGAAATTCATATACTACTCCTTGAGAGAGAGGCTCTGATGTAAGAATATAAAATGGTTGCTGATAAGGAAATTCCTCACAAAGAGGGAGAGAAAAAAGCAGGGACCAGGTGGGGAGGATCTTCCAAGTGATATAACCAATTAGTCAACATAATTAGGGGCAAAGCTCAATCATTTCCACTTGCTGAACATTTATAAGACTGTAGAGTCCTTTAAATTTCCATAGCTGGTGGCAGAGCTCCAGTTGACCTGTCCTTGCTATAATCTGATTTATTTGGGGTTAAACTAGATGATGTTTAAAATCTCTTTCAATTCTAACATATTATGGGTGTTCCATAGATTATGTAAGAACGGTCACATGTATTTGATTTACTAATACATTTCTGGTCATTTTTATTAGAACATTTCTGGTACATGCGATTTTATGGTCAATGAACAATTTTTTCCATGGTGTTTCTTGTTTTTATGAACAATGACAACCTCTTCAAAATGAGGAGGCTTTTCTGAATTCTTAGTAGATGCAAATTATAGCAATATATTTTCATTGGTTTTCTAGAAAATGAAATTTATTTCATTGCCATGCTATAGAATATCCCCATTTGGGTTGATTTCTCAAAGTTAAATAAGCATAATAAGTGACATATTCCCTTTGTATTATCTCATGGACCAATTCCCAATGTCCTTTATGTATTTTGCTTTTAAATGATCTTCATTTCTGCTTGTTTTCCTTCAAAGTCTGGTTAGAAGCTATTAACACTTTTTGTTTCCTATAACATTTTTCTGTTCTGATAGAACAATAAAGCATAGTTTTCTTTTAACAGCATTTGCCTTTGGCTAAAAGGGAAAAGAAAACTTTTTTCTTTAGAAAAATAAAAATAAATCAAAGCTATATGTAGTATTTTTAAATAGTCTGTAAAAAGTGAATAAGATTTCCAAATATAGGTTCCATTTCTCAACAGTCCTTGTTGGTCCCAGTCAGCTCGTTGTATTCTTTTTTGTTGAGTACAAATTTAGGATCTTATTTTGAAATCAAACTCTTTCCTGTGCTTTAGGGAAAACACTACTCTTTTTGTTGTTATAACATCTCTCAGGAGGACTTAGAAATTATATCTTAAAAATAAACTGTATTGTTTAACTTACAAGTCCAAATGTGGGCATACACATGTGGTCTATACCATCTTAAAATCTAAGCAGCCTTTTAATTAAAGCATAAAATATCTTGGGCCTTTCAATTATTTTGTGTCTATAGTCATTCCAGAATGTATTCTTTTCTACTCTTTAGACTCTACCTAGAATTATAAATAGCTGAGTTAACTGGGAAAAATACATAAAGTGACTTATGGCAAACTGAATAATAGTAATTCCATGAGGAAAGGAGTTGTGGGTAAAACCCTAAATTTAGAATATTACCTAGTCCCAGTCCTATATATATATATACAATGCTAAATAGATGAAGTTAGTATTTTAGCATGTGAATTTTCTTTTTTTTTTTTTTTAAGAATGAAATATCAATCTGTATCTGTAGAATTTCTGGGCTAGAGGTTCTTCATTTGGCATTTTTTCTGATTATTTAAATTATGTTTGATAATTTTAATATAATTATTTTTATCCTATGTTTTACGTACTTAAAACATTCTGCGGAGTCCATAAGATTTGGCATATTGCCAAAGAGTCTATGACACATCCCAAAAGAAAAACCTTTGTGTCTAGGTTTTTTTTTTTTTTGAGAATTTTGAGATGTACATAGCATTCAAATATCGATGTGAAGGTTAGCCTCAGACAGAGTCCTATTCAGGCTATCCTAAGTCAAAGTTATAGCCCAAGCTATATATTTTGGGAAGTTGGGATGAGGTAGATTGAACTTTTAAAGACTCCCAAGTATTGGAGAGTCCCATACTCTTCCAACATGTTATTATTGAAGAAGTATACTGGAGATGAGGCATGAAGGACTTCATTAGACAAATATAAAACAGGAAAAAATTGGTCACATAATGAGCGTGAGGATTAGCTGATGAACTACTGTGTTCTGTTGTGGGAGAGGGACAATATTCCCTCTTCCCATGTAATTAGGCTAGCTTTCTTTAATAGGTGTAGAGACCACCTGAAAAATTGGTTACTGAAGATACTAAAGGGTCAGATTTTCATGTCATTGTCTCTTTACCAGAGTAAAACACAGCCATGGAAACCCCAAGGAGATCTGATGTCTAATTAGTGGATTATAATGAGTTGCTTAGAAAAGGAGCTCAATTTACTAGAATCAACTGGAGAGACCCTCACTGCCTATACTTGTTGACTATCCTCCCTTTCTATGACTAAGTATATCATTTTTTAAAAATTGTTGTATTAGTCTACAAATATCTCAATTTGCTCCATTATTGAACTCAAACTTCCAAGGGAATGAATGGCTTGAGTTTAGGCCCAGATCAGAATAATTGTTATTCATACAATGTCAAGAGGAAAGTCCCTGGTATGTTGGAAGCACTTACAATATAGCAAATTTTTGGAAGTATAAAGATGATTCATACATATGGACAAAGTATAGACGGATTTTCCATGGTTACGTGATTCTTGTTGTCTTCCTCCCCTCTTCCTTCCTAGAGCTGATAAGCAATTCCACTGGGTTATACGTGTATTATCACTGAAAACCCATTTCCCTATTATTCGTTTTTGTAATAGAGTAATCTTTTAAAACCCAAACCCCAAATCATATACCCATATAAACAAGTGATAAATCCTATGTTTTTCTTCTGTGTTTCTACTCCCACAGTTCTTCCTCTGAATGTGGATAGTGTTTTTTCTCATAAGTCCCTCAGTATTGTCCTGGATTGTTGCATTGCTGCTAGTAGCAAAGTCATTTACATTTGATTGCCCCACAATATTTCAGTTACTGTGTATGATATTCTCCTGGTTCTGCTCATTTTGCTTCACATCAGTTCATGGAGGTCTTTCCATTTCTTATAAAAATCAAGCAGTTCATCATTCCTTACAGCCCAATAATATTCCATCACCATCAGCTACCACAATTTGGTCAGCCATTCCCCAATTGAGAGATCCCCCCATCCATGTCTCTCTTGACTGAATTTCTTCTCCTGCTAAGGCTAAGTAATTTGTTAATTCCTTAATGACCAATATGTGTCTCATTTCATTCTAATATTGAACCTCAACTTGCCAGAGTTAGGTCCAGCCAAGACTGCTGCCACCACCCTTCTCCCACACCTCTCTCAATAAAAGCCCTTCCTTGAAACAAATAAGCCTATTGGAACAAAACAAATCCATGCTTTGGTCAGAAAATGTATATTTCCTGCTGCACCTAAAATCCACTACTTCCTTACAAAGCGGTAAGAAGCCTGCTTCAACATTAATCTTTTGGGGTTGTGATCCATAATTGCATTGGTTACTGTTCCTAAGTCTTTCATAGGCGTTTTCCTTTATAATGCTTCATGAGTGTATAAATTGTGCTGGTCCTGAAGTAGGCACTTCACTCCTCATCAGTTCATACAAATCTTCTTCTCAGGTTTCTCTGAAAGCCTCTCATACTTTCTTATGGCAAAATGATATTCCACTACATTCATGTAACATAATTTGTTTAGTCACTCTCTCATTGATAGTTCTTTGCTATAACACAAAGAATTGGTATAAATATTAGTGTACATTCCTTCTTTTTATAAAGATTTCCTGTTGCTCACGGTTCATACTATTTAAAAAGAAATTATTCTTTTTTTTCTAGTTAAGAGAAGGATAATTATTTTAATTTTATCAGACATTAAGATTTCCCAATGCTTGAGTCAGCTTCTGTACCTTATGAGCTTTGTTATCTTGAATAAAGTTGTTAAATCAATCAGTGAGCATTTATTAAATATCTACTATGTGTCAGGATCTTCACTGATGGGAACTTCAGTTTCTTCTGCAAAATGAAAATAGTAATGTTTGGATTACATACCCCACAGAACTGTTAAAAAGATAAAATAAAACAATGGAGCTGCAAATGTTTTGTACTGTGGGACATAAGGTAAAGACAAAATATCCCCACTCCCCCACAACTCCAGGACAGACCTTAAATCGTCATATTTTCCCTTCTCTGACTTCTGTTCAGTTTTTTTCCTTCCCACCACTTTTAGAGGCAGGTAGGTGATGCAATGATGGATGATGGGTGGAGTGTTAGACCTGGAGGCAAGTAGACCAGAGGAAAAATCACGCCTCTTTGCTCACTAGTTGTGTGATCCTGGGCAAGTCACATAACTTCTTTCTGCTTCAGTTTCTTCCTGTATAAAATAGAGATTATATCACTTCATCTCTCCGGGTTGTAGGGATGATGGGATATTTGTACAGGACTCTGTGAACTTTAAAGAATTATATAAATGCTATCCACAGTGATAATAATGATGGAGAAAAGATCTCATTGATTTATCAGTGTAATGTTTGCAACCCATCCAGTTTTTTTTATCCAGATTTTGCAGATGAAATGAAGTTATCTAACTTCTGTGACCAATATGGGTCAGAAAAACACAGATTTGTTGTTGTTGTTGTGCAGTGGTCCAACTCTTTGGGACCCCATTTGGTTTTTTTTCTTTTGGCAAAGATACTGGAGTGGTTTACCATTCCCTTCTCCTGATGATAAACCTGAGGTAAACAAGGTTAAGTAAATTACTCAGGGTTATACAGCTAGTAAGTATCTAAGGTTAAATTTGCACTCAGGTCTTCCTGACACTAGGCTCAGTGCCTATCCACAGTGCCATCACCTGGCAAAAAAGTTTAGATAAAAATCATAGTGTATAATTCCCCATTCCTTTTCTAAATCCATTCCCATGAATTGAACCTAGAAAATCTGAGTGACATATAAACAACGCTAAAATTAATCATAGAACAATTTATTCTTATTCTAATAGGAGAGACTATATAGTGAAAAGGATAAAGATTTGTCCTTTGGGTTAGGAAGAACTGGGTTTAAGTCTCTGGACAAATACTGGCTCTGAGATCCTGGACAAGTTACTTCTTCATTGTTATTACAAGGTCGGTGTTAGTTTCTAAGGAATTTGTTTTGTTTGAAACAGAAAGTGGAAGAGGTTGTTTCAGCCTCTTTTCTCAGAGATGCTATCAGACAATGCAATAATAGATAGAAAGAAGAATACTTAATGTTGGATGTTTCATTATATAGTTGACAAAGATGCCTGAATTCTGGTTTTTTACTATCTTTGATGTGAATCACTTTTATGACCTGCATTAATGATATGTAACAAATCGTCTTGGTTCTCCATGCCAAAATTTTAACCTGTTGTATGAAGCTAAGGATTCATTCATTTTTGCTTATCTTTTTGGTACTTGGAGCAAATAGTTCTTCTCTGCAATGTGAATGTGTTATTCAATAGAAATTTTCTTTTTGTCAAGATTATTGTAAAAGGTTGACTTATGTTAAGATTTAAAAATTTTTGGATCAAATCCACATTCCAAAATAATAGAAAAAATGTATTATTGTATATTGTTTTTTGGTAAAGTTAAATTTTTGAGAATATATTTTGCAAGTCTTATAAATTTAACCCTCTTTCCCCAAGAATCTTTCACTTGATAAAGAATTAAAATCTTACAGATAACATTGAAATTCTATAGCTGTTGTGTTTAGTTCAGAAGTAAACAAAACAAACATCTAATGACAGATGGGATTTTTGAATGTCCTCAGTTGAAATATTTTATTTCTTTTGTTCAGTCTCTTTTGTGAACAGCTACCACTCAATTGAACCTGTGTCTACACACATAAACTCTTTTGACTAAGTACTACAAGGATCTGGAATTTGGTCAGTGTAGACTCTTTTTTTCCTCAACCCTGATCACAATTCCCCTTGGTATTTCTTAGCAGTAAATCTTCCATAAGTCCTGTAGCCAACATGGTGATAAATCTCTCCAATTTTACTTTGAATGGCCTTTGCTTGACTATGGAGATTGTCCATCATTGGACTCCTTCTGACTAGATAAAAGCTGACAACATTTAGCCTCTGCTGCCTTCAAAACCTGGTGTTACTTCTACATCACAAAAGGCATTGAATTAGGACTTCAGTGGAGGGTACATGGAACACTTTAAAAAAAGTAAATTCATTTTAAGGACTTTTTCAGTGTTAATTATTTGACCAAATGAGTAAATCCCCATTTTCTTCTAAAAATATAAATGAATACAATTAATTGACTATGATATATTATTTGGAGAGATTCAGAGTTGTTAAGTGGTTAGTCCTTTCAATTCACTTAATGAAACATCACCTCCAGAAGAGAGAACTAAACCTGGAATGAGGAAGAGTTGTAGTCATGTTCCACTTCTGACACATACTGGCACACGATGTCAGGGTGACCCTGGGCAAATCACTGAATCACTTTGTACCCCAGACAACTCTCTAAGACTAGATGTGGCAGAGAAGATTCAGATCTTCCTTGATGGAAGGCATTTCCTCGCTGTTGTCATTCAGTCATTTTTCAGTGGTGTCTGACTCATCATAATGCCATTTGGGGTACTTGGCAAAGATACTGGAGTCGTTTGCCATTTTCTTCTACAACTGATTTGGCAGATGAAGAAACAGAGTTAAGTGACTTGCCCAGGGTTATACGGCTAGTAAATGTCTAAGACCAAGTTCGAACTCAGATCTTTCTGATCCTAGAGTGATCTATCTATTGTGTGACCTAATTACCCCACTTCTTCACTGGGAAGTCTCTAAAATGATGTGAAATTTTCCCTTCCCTCCAAAATAACTGAGCCTCTGTTTTAGTCACTGGTACTCCAGGTAACTATTGATCATTGGATTTTCTTACTTGATTTTTATTGACATACCTCCTTTACCATCAATGTCAATTAGGACAGATTTTCTTTTATTAAGATTGATCCCAGGAGGAAAAAAATTAAATGCATTAATTAAAGATTAATAGTATACTACTATGATAACTAGTATCCTTTAGTGAACATATTAATCTATTGCCTGTTTATGATTTATTTTGTTTTAATCTTTGAATCAATTTTCCAGAAACACTAAAATGGAGGGAGAGAATCTTGCAAAATTGTATTCATTTCTATGTTGGCTTATACTCTAAAGAGAAACCAAAGATAATCACATTCTAATCAATTTTCATGGAAACAATAAAAATTCTTAGAAGTAAATGTGCATCGTTAGAGTATTCTACAAAATAACATTTTATGTAAAGGTGTTAGTATTAAGTCAATGCTTAAACTTCATGTTGTTGTGGGGGCTTGGGTTAGGAGAAATTTCCATGGCAGTTTAATAAGATTTTCATACTTGAAATTCAGTCACAGAAATGACTAGTGGCTCCAGCCCTTTGTAGTTAAGCTGCTATTTGGTAAGTTATTGTACTTTCCTTGTAAGGTTTTCCATTGAGCTACTCAAATACATACATTGATAATTCATCTGTTTAACATAGGTTCTTCCATCTGGCATATTTTCCTTTCTAAGAGGTTTCTTTAAAGTCCTGAAAGATAGATTTCTCCTATTAGGTACACAATCCTTTTCCATGTGAATAATGTTGTTTCCTTGTTTTGAACAGTTATATGTTTCTATTGAAGAAAAATATGTACTTTTGCAGAAACAATTCCACAGCTATACTATGAATCATCATGTAGCCTTTTATCAACACTGTTCATTTTTTAACAGAATTGATTTTTTAACAGATTGATTTTGGAGTCAGGAAGTGACAGATGTTAATGAAAAGTGGTATTTTCATTTCTCCCTTAGATTGCCATAAGATATTGAAACAACATTGTAGGCCAAAAGCGATACCTTCAAATAGCCTTTTGTTTTCAAATGATAGAAAACTCAATATTATTTTTTTGCTTTTCAAATTAATGCCATGTTTGTGAATCACAAGTCATTAATGTAATGAGAGACTAGCCAACAGCAGTTTAACCCTTCAAGTGTGCTCTTTATGCTCTTGTGCGCTGTCAATCCACATGGACACCGGACACCGGTGGAACCTGTTTGCAGAAATACGTGGTAATGGATGGGTCTTGGTCTGATTCAGAGCATTCACAATATGCTGTGACTGTTTGCTGTCCACTTTCTGTAGGGTAAAGAGAAGTCTTAATTGGTTGTTGATTTGGAAGTGAGTATGCTTAGAAAGGTCACTAACATGTAAAACCACATCCTCACTTCCTTGGAACTAAATAAGAAAGAACATCTGTGAAATTCTCAGTGGGTGAAGGATTGGTCACATTGGCTGCTCTATTTTCAAATCCAGGATGACACGTGTTTCTTGAATAAGTGGCTGAGAGGGTTCTTCTGCCCTTTTTGGGAGTATGCTTCCTTGAGTAGAAAAGGAAGAGCAGGGAAGACAGAAAAACCTTGTAAGTATTGAAAGTTCAAAAGAGTTAGAAGATGTCCATCAATGGATGCTAATGGTGGAGACTGCCATAACTTCTGCAATTGGTAAAGAGCTAGCAGAATCTCAGCAAGCTCTTTGCATGATCCAGTCCAGTGAGTCAACTCAGCAGCCCAGACCACTAAGGAGGTGACTCATCGACTGGCTATTCCCCTTTTGGAATTGAACTTTGTGGGAGGAATATTTGCAGCTACCACCCCAAAGGTCAAGCCCATTTTCTCCAGGGACCAAAGTGTAGAGGGAAACATATTCCTCAACTTGATGGGGGGGGGGATGATTTTGTAATTTGGGTTTTAACATATTTTCTCATTAAATATCCCTTTATAAAAGAGAATATTAATTCCTAATTATCAATTGGTTAAATCAATTGGTTAAATGAAACTTAAAGGTCCTAACTGGCCCTGCTAAATGATATTAAGGCAGTAATAATGGAGGGATTGATATGAAGAGAAGACATTAGGGGATTGATATTGGAGAGAAGACAATGGCATTAGAAGAATCCCAGAGCTCCTCAAGTTTACACTTAGAAATGTAGAGGTAAGATGAAGTAATACACTTGCTCTAAGAACCTATGGGGCTTGCCAATATTAGTACAAGTTGGGAGAGTACCTCTGGAGTCTTTCTATATTAATGATTTTGTTGACTTTTATTGGTAGAAATGATTTAAATCATTAGTTGTTGCAGATTCAACAAACAATTTATTATATCCAGTATATATGCAAGGCACTATGGTGAGCACTGGGAATATAAATCTGAAACTTAGATTTCAAGAATAACTTGGGAGTTATGAACCTACCCAGAAGATAACAATGCCCTCAGCACAGAGAGGGTTTGAAGAAAATATTAATTTAGCCTGGGACATGTTAAATGTGAGATTCAGCTAATAAATAAAGGTAAATGATGCCCAGCAAGCAGTTGGCCATGCAAGGCTAGAGAGCTGGACTATTTCTGGAATGCCTTGCACCCAGCTACCTTTGCATGTATTAGACACTTAAATGCTCATTTCATCAGGTCAAAGGATGACAGATATTGATAGAACTGAAAAGGATATTGGAGGTCATCTAGTTCATCCCTTTTCTTTTGCACATGAAAAAACTGAGGCCAAGGAAGACAATAAAACCTGTCCAAGATCATACAGGTGGAAGGACTGGGATTTGAACTTAATAATGCCACACAAAATCCAGTGTTCTTTCCATTGTACCTAAATTTGGGAGCCATGTACAGATGCTAATGGAATCTTTGGGGATAGATGAGATCACCAAGGAAAAGGGTATAGGAACAGAAGAAAGGAGGGCCCAGAGACTCACTTTTAGGGATATTCATATTTAGCATGTTTATGATACATCAGGACATTTTATTTAATTTTTTTCAAGAAAGGTTTAAATGGGGTATTATTCCTGAGAATATCAATGCTTCCCTTCCCATTTCCTTCTTTACTGGTTATAGCATGAGAGAGCTGTAAAATGAACTTCCATTGCTCAATAGGGAGCCGTTTCTTAGAGGTGTGGAGAAAATTAAGTCTGTTTTAAACATGTTATTATGCTCTTGCTCTTCTATTAAGTTCTCCTTATGTCTAAATATTCCTTGTTCCCCCCTTATGATGAGAGAATTATCTTTCTTTTATTTCCATGGGGGCAGAAAGCCATTCAAAATGAGGAAGGTAGGCATTTCTCAGCCTGTCCATTATCCTAAGCCCAACATGCTTTTCTAGCTCAGTTTTAATTGCAAGTTCTATTCAACAGCAGGACTTTTCATGGGCATTGTTAACTTGAGCCTATGGCTCCAGAACGTAGGTTAGCTGCTTTGCTTCTTGCAGCTTCAAAGTAGAGAAGCTTGATTTCATAGGACTAACAGAATCTGATATCACTAAGTTTTTGAGACTGATGCTGCAAAGTAATTGATGTATGAAGAAAGCATTTATTAAGCACTTGCTATGTGCAAAACATTGTGCTAAGTGCTGGAAATATACCTAGAAAAGTAAGCCAGTCCTTGTTCTCAGGGAGTTTGCACTTGATTTTAGTGTACAGCCTCTCACATCTACAAGACAATATCAAAAGTCCACAATGAACCAACTCCATCAGATATTGCAATCACTGCCACTTTGGCAGTTCTTTTCTGGAGACAGACATTCAGAAATTTAGATATGGTTAAAATTTCTAAATCCCTTTGTTTTTCTATTATGTTGTCATAGTTTTCACATACCTTAAGATGTATTCCTTTAAAAAAAATCTTTCAAAAGGATAGTTACTTTGAAAATATAGGAAGAATTGTAATAAGGGGGTAATGTGTCTGATAACAGAGGAGCTGGTGGTACCAGTGAAGTCACCTGGCCAGGGAGCTTGTAACTACTGTAGCTGGTGATTTGGGACTGCTAGGGATGTGTTGCCTGAGCTGTGATGCCCAGTCAGTCTCCCTGCTGTCTGTAGGCTCCTTTAAGGTGGAGAGTGAGGAGCCCCTCCCTGCTGGAGTGAAAGCAGAACTCAAGAAGAAGTGAAGCTCACACACTTCCTGAATAAAATGGATGCTTGCCCAGTACTTGACTTTGGAGTCAAGAGGTTGCTATTCTCCCTTCTCCTCAGCCCCTTAGCCTAGGTTGATGTTATAATTAACTACAGAAGCTCACAGTTTCAGACTAAGGGTTTATTTAAACATAGGAGGGAAAACTGAGAAAAGAGGGTTTAGGGTCTGGAGAAGCTGTTGCTAAGGGTGACTGGCCAGTGTTGGCAATGGAGTTAGAAGGTAAGATCAGGCTGAGGGAACCAGCCCCTCAGCCAGGGATAATTTCCACTGCCCTGATGTTAAGCGGTCCACCAGCTAGACAGATGAGGTTGATGATTTGGTTAAGGGGTGTCCCTGTTGCTAGGCTGACCTAATCTAATTTCCTACCCATGATCCACCTCCCTCAACCTAGGGTCCCCAAGGGAATTCCATGGGGCAGCTGGGTGTCTGGGTGATGTCAAGGAAATCAGAACCCTCAGGGTGGTTCAGCAGGGGTATTTATAGTCCCAGCTCAAACTGTCAGGTCTTGGGACTGGCATCTGCTGGGCCAAAGTTCCATTCTCCTAACTGCCAGGATTGCCTAGGGTAATTTGCAAATGCAAGAGATCTTGCATAAATCCTGCATTACAGAATAGAAGTACAAATATTTTGAGCCAACACATAGGTTATACTTTCTCCTATCCACATCCTTTCAAATTCAATATATTTTCTACACATTGCCCCACCAAGTTCACTTACAGATTTGGCATGGCCATTAGGTGAATGAGTCCCCATCTCTGCAACTCTGGGCAAAGATTTGAAAGATCACTTAGCACTTGACTCTTTGCTGCTGGCTTCTAGAAAATCTTAGTATTGGACTCCACTTGCCTGACCTCTGCAAGCTCACTCTCCTGACCTTTTAAAGGTGACAAGATCATAGCCATTTACAGTCTCCTTTATTTAAAATAGGAAAGAATGGATGCAACAGAGACAGAAGCAACAGTAGAGCCATCTACTTTCAGCATCATGGCCTTATTGAGGAGATAAAAGTCTGAGGCATTTCTCCTCACTGAAGGTTTAGTACTTGACATATCACTTGAACACAGTGGAGCAGGAATATGGATCCTTAGATATATTCCTAATAAAAGAAATCTTTTATAAGAAGATAATCTTAATGAATTTTGTATACTTAAAAATTATTTTGCAAGAACCTTCTGGTGACAATGGGTAATTGGGATGATGATTTATTTGGTGTATGAGGGGGTTTCTTTTAAGGAATCAAAAAAAGAAAAATCAATTTCTCTGATTCTTCTCTTGAAAAGTGTAACCCATGCTGCTGATTTATGGCATGATTACCTGGCTTTCCACAGGTTCAATTAGTAATCTGAAATGGAATTTCCAAAGGCATTGCCCTTCTTTGAGGCAGCATAAATGTCAGAAGAAAAGTACTAGGAAAATAAATTCTGTCTCATTGAAGTTAAATGTTAAAGCAGCAGATGGGCTATGTCTACTTAGATAGGAATTTGATGCCATATTGGGCAGAAGCTTGCTAGTAGACTTTAAACAGTAATGGCATTTGTGTGTGTGTGTGTGTGTGTGTGTGTGTGTGTGTGTGTGTGTGTGTGTGTGTGTGTATGATCAATACCTCCCTTATTTTGTTTAGACATGTTCTATGTTTTATAGGGCCTCTTTGAAAATTTTTTTCAGTAAGCAAACGCAACTGAAATTTGCAAGTGGGTTATGGAAAAAAGTTAATATTTAAATTTAAATGCTTGGTCTTAGCAAATATGAAAGGTTTGTGAAAAACAATTGAAGCAAATAAATGGAAAAGGATGGAGGAAATCAGAATAAAGTAAGAAACTGATAATTACTAAAGCAGATGAACGAAGGTACTCAGTATACTTATTGGACCTTAACTGTGGTTCCCCTACTATCAAGAGATAAGGCATTAGAATTATTTTTACTTTGTGCATAAAGTGTGTCCTGGGGGCAAATTGTTTCTGACAGACTTAGTGATTTGTTGGCAACTTGCTTTGGTCATCCTAGAAACATTTTCCCTTAATATATTTCTGAAAGCTTTGTTGTACAGAAAACATTTTATGGTAATAAATGCTTAGATATAAAATAATATTTTAGGATATAGCCAAGCAGTTATATTCTATTTACTACTGAAAGACTTGAGATTTAAGCTTGTGAATACTTCAATTTACTTGACAGGAAACTTTGCCTATATATATGTATATATAGATATTTTGTACATAATATTTCAAAAGGTTCAGGGTTTTAAAAGCATAGGAATGTTCCCCCAATAGCAATCCATCCACATCTACATATTTATTTCATCAATAAAATCTTAGTTATTAATACTTCTACATTCTCATCCCTTCAAACTTTCTAGTTTTACTTGCATCTGTTCCCATTAAATATGCACTTAACCATAACAGAACAAAAGTACAAAAATTATATTAGGAGTAAACAAAAAAACCCTCTTAACAAGAAGAATGGATAAAACAATTTGTAGAGTCAGAGAATCAACTGATTGTATGTCATTATTAAATACAATTGAAAACTACTTTTCATGAAAACCTGGTTAGTTAGATGATTGATTTTGAGATGCACATTGCCTGTGAACCCAGTAAAATAGATTATTTATTTGCATTTGACTCTATTACATTTTTCTTTGCAAAATTACTCGAACTGCTTCTCATAACTACAGTTTGAGAAACATTGGTCTATTGTGTAAAATCCAAACTTCTTTTCCTGACATTCAACACTCTTCATGATTATGCTTCCATTTCTACCCCCTGGCTTTGATAGCCTTAGCTTCACCCCCATACATAAATCCTCAAACATACCTGTAGTTTTCTGTTTTCATCATGTTTTTCATGCTACCCCTATTAACTTGAATAATAATAACAGCATAATCTTAATAAAATACTGTAATACCTTAAAGAAGTCTGAGTTTTTCAGTGTGGGTTCATCCACTGATGAAGATTACACTCTTTCTATGATTTAGTAAATAATGTTTAAGAATTGTTTTTGGCAAAAAAGTCATCATCCAATAGCTAATCCTGTAATGCTGCTGCTGATGACAGTCATTTTAAATGGATATTTACATTATTTTTCAAGTTTAAAAGAGCCTGACCAGAAATGAATCTCACATACTGTGCCTTGGGTCCATTATCTTTGTGTCAGGAGGTGATTACCAGGGTACATCTTCAGGCTTCTATTGATCAAAGTTGCTAAGCTTTCCACAATCATAGACATCTCCTTTAGCGAGCGGGTGAGGAAGAAAGTACAAACTTTATTATCCAGATAAGGAAAATAAGATTCAAGGAGAATAACTGAGCTGTTCAAAGATCTGTATAATGCTTTAAGTTCCATATGGCATGCCCCCTTTTCAATATTTGTCTCCTATTCAGATCTCCTTTAAGTCTTTCTGATCTCCTCCCTCTTTTCCTGCTAATATTCTTTCTAAATCTCTCTACTACTTTACTTGTAATTTTAAATGGCATATATTAATGCTTCCTCCTATGAAAGCTATGTTAAAAGGAATCTATTTAACTTTCTAGATTTTAAGTTCTTTCAGGTCATGGACCTTTATTTATTTTGATCATCAAAGAATCTAGACAAAAAGTGTATGAATGAAATAATGAATGAATGAATGAATGAATGGGTTTGCTGGAAGTGGGAAGGTGACCCACCTCTTTAATATCTAAAACATTTATTTAAACCAGTAAGAAAAGCCACCCCTTTGGTCATCTTCATATATTTATAAAGCATATTAGTAAGAAGTAAGTCAGTATCACAGCTTAGGTCAGTGTAGTTAAGATAATAATAGAAGCATCATAAGGTGTTATATGATTAATTGTGCTATGGGGTTCACAAGAAGGAAAGATAATTAGATTGCAGTAGTCAGGGGATGTTTTAAGAAAAAGGTAAGATTAGATCTGGAATTTGGAGTATGAGTATAATTGTTTGGGTAGAACAAAAAGGCATTTTGAGAGTTAAGTTCTTAAATTTCATTAAAACTTTGGTTCTAGATTAGGATGTTATTCCTGATGAAGGGTGGTTTTAGTCATACACAGTAAAGTGTGCATATTATCTTAATGTATACATATTTTCAAATAGACAAACCATATTGAAAAAGAATTGTAGGGATTTTCAAATTTTTCTTTTAAAAATTCTGAATTTTAAAAACACCAAATAAAATGAAAACAGAAAAAGATTGGATTTGAAACTACAAACTCCTCCTTCCTTTCCTCCCTCTTGCTAATTCTTCTCTTTCACCATCTCCTACTTCATTGAAAAAAGAACAAACACAACACCTTTAACACATGTACAGAGTCAAGCATAATGAATTAGCCACCTCCAGGAATGTGTATCTTATTTTGTGCAATATCTTTCTGTCAGGAGGTGGTTAGCAAAGTTATCTTCAGCCCTCTTGCAATCACAGTTGGTTATTGCAGCAGCCAGATTTCTTAAGCTTTTCACATTTGTCTTTTCTTTTTCAATGTTATTATATAAAATATTTTCTTGGTTTTGCTCACTTAAGTCTATTTTAGTTTTTATAAAGCTCCTCAAATTTCTCCCAAACTGTCCTTTTCATGGTTTCTTTTATTTATTTTTAATTTTTTAATTTTTTTAATTTTTTTAATGATTTAAATATTATATTTATTTAGAAAAAAATTTCCATGGTTACATGATTCCTGTTTTTACTTTCCCCTTCACCCCCCCTTTAACCCCTCCCCCAAAGCCAACATGCATTTCCGCTGGTTCCAACATGTGTGATCAGTCAAGACTTATTTTATTTGTTTATTATTTGTATAAAGTCCCCTTAGATGATTAACATCTTATTCTANTTAGCCAGTACCATACCGTTTTGATGACTGCTGCTTTATAGTATAGCTTAATATCTGGTACTGCTAGGCCACCTTCCTTCACTTTTTTCATTATTTCCCTTTTGTTATTCCAAATGAACTTTGCTACAGGTTTTTCTAATTCAGTAAAAAAGGTTTTTGGTAGTTTGATAGGTATGGCACTAAATAGGCAAATTAATTTGGGTAGAATGCTGATTTTTATTATGTTAGCTCATCCTACTCATGAGCAATCAATGTTTTTCCAATTGTCTAGATCTGGTTTTAATTGTTTGGAAAGTGTTTTGTAGTTGTGTTCGTATAATTCCTCTGTTTGTTTTGGTAGATAGATTCCTAAGTATTTTATATTGTCTAGGGTGATTTTAAATGGTTTTTCTCTTTCTACCTCTTGCTGCTGTGATGTTTTGGAGATATATAGAAATGCTGATGATTAATGTGCATTTATTTGGAATACTGCAACTTTGCTAAAGTTGTTGATTATTTCTACAAGCTTCTTAGTCAATTCTCTAGGATTTTTAAAAACATTTATGAATATTTATTTTTTAGAAAAGTTAACATGGTTACATGATTTATGCTCTTACTTTCACCTTCACCCCCTGACTCCCCCTGATCCCATGGCCAAAATGCATTTCTACTGGTTTTAACATGTGTCATTGATCAAGACCTATTTCCAAATTGTTGATAGTTGCATTGGTGTGGTAGTTTTGAGTCTACAACCCCAATCGTGTCTGCATCAACCCATGTGTTCAAGCAGTTGCTTTTCTTCTGTGTTTCCTCTCCTGCAGTTCTTCATCTCAATGTGGGTAGCGTTCTTTACCATAAATCCCTCAGAATTGTCCTGGGTCATTGCATTGCTGCTAGTACAGAAGTCCATTACATTCTATTTTACCACAGTGTATTGGTCTCTGTGTACAATGTTCTTCTGGCTCTGCTCCTTTCATTCTGCATCAATTCCTGGAGGTCTTGCCAGTTCACATGGAATTCCTCCAGTTTATTATTCCTTTGAGCACAATAGTATTCCATCACCAGCATATACCACAGTTTGTTCAGCCATTCCCCAATTGAAGGACATCCCCTCATTTTCCAGTTTTTTTCCACCACAAAAAGCGCGGCTATAAATATTTTCGTGCAAGTCTATTTATCTATGATCTCTTTGCCGTACAAACCCAGCAATGCTATGGCTGGATCAAAGGGCAGGCATTCTTTTATAGCCCTTTGAGTGTAGTTCCAAATTGTCATCCTGAATGGTTGGATCAGTTCACAACTCCACCAGCAATGCATTAATGTCCCAATTTTGCCACATCCCCTCCAACATTCATTACTCTCCCCTTCTTTCATTTTAGCCAATCTGCTAGGTGTGAGGTGATACCTCAGAGTTGTTTTGATTTGCATTTCTCTAATTATTAGAGATTTAGAACACTTTCTCATGTGCTTATTGATAGTTTTGATTTCTTTACCTGAAAATTGCCTATTCATTTCTCTTGCCCATTTATCAATTGGGGAATGCCTTGATTTTTTTATACAATTGATTTAACTCCTTGCATATTTGAGTAATTAGACCTCTGTCAGAGTTTTTTGTTATAAAGATTTTTCCCCAATTTTTGTTTCCCTTATGATCTTGGCTACATTGTTTGGTTTGTACAAAAGCTTTTTAGTTTTATATAACCAATATAATTTATTTTACATTTTGTAATTTTCTCTAACTCTTGCTTGGTTTTAAAATCTTTCCTTTCCCTGAGATCTGAGAAGTATACTATTCTGTGTTCACTTAACTTATTTATAGTTTCCCTCTTTATATTCAAGTCATTCACCCATTCTGAATTTATCTTGGTGTAGGATGTGAGATGTTGATCTAAACCTAATCTCTCCCACATTGTTTTCCAAATTTCCCTGCAGTTTTTGTCAAAGAGTGGATTTTTGTCCCAAAAGTTGGGCTCTTTGGGTTTATCATACACTGTCTTGCTGATGTCACTTACCCCAAGTCTATTCCACTGATCCTCCCTTCTGTCTCTTAGCCAGTACCATACCGTTTTGATGACTGCTGCTTTATAGTATAGCTTAATATCTGGTACTGCTAGGCCACCTTCCTTCACTTTTTTCATTATTTCCCTTTTGTTATTCCAAATGAACTTTGCTACAGGTTTTTCTAATTCAGTAAAAAAGGTTTTTGGTAGTTTGATAGGTATGGCACTAAATAGGCAAATTAATTTGGGTAGAATGCTGATTTTTATTATGTTAGCTCATCCTACTCATGAGCAATCAATGTTTTTCCAATTGTCTAGATCTGGTTTTAATTGTTTGGAAAGTGTTTTGTAGTTGTGTTCGTATAATTCCTCTGTTTGTTTTGGTAGATAGATTCCTAAGTATTTTATATTGTCTAGGGTGATTTTAAATGGTTTTTCTCTTTCTACCTCTTGCTGCTGTGATGTTTTGGAGATATATAGAAATGCTGATGATTTATGTGCATTTATTTGGAATACTGCAACTTTGCTAAAGTTGTTGATTATTTCTACAAGCTTCTTAGTCAATTCTCCAGGATATTTTAAAACATTTATTAATATTTATTCTTTAGAAAAGTTAACATGGTTACTTGATTTATGCTCTTACTTTCCCCTCCTTCTTTGCTTATTATGTCAAATAGTTTGTATAGTATTGGAATTAGTTGCTCTTTGAAGGTTTGATAGAATTCACTTGTGAATCCATCTGGTCCTGGGAATTTTTTCTTAGGGAGTTCTTTGATGGCTTGTTCAATTTCTTTTTCTGATATGGGATTTTTAAGTATTCTATTTCTTCTACTGTTAATCTAAGCAATTTATATTTTTGTAAATATTCTTCCATCTCACCTAGATTGTTATATTTATTGACATATAAATGGGCAAAATAGTTCTTAATGATTACCTTGATTTCTTCTTCATTAGAGGTGAGGTCTCCCTTTTCATCTTTCATACTGATGATTTGGTTTTCTTCTTTCCTTTTTTAATTAGATTGACAAGTACTTTGTCAATTTTGTTTGTTTTTTTCAAAGTACTAGTTTCTAGTCTTATTTATTAATTTAATAGTTTTTTTACTTTTGATTTTATTAATTTCTCCCTTGATTTTTAGTCTTTCTAATTTGGTGTTTAGCTGGGGATTTTTTAAAATTAATTTTAGACCCTTAACTTCTGTATATTGACTTATAGGTGGAAGAGTGGTAAGGGTAGGCAATGGGGGTCAAGTGACTTGCCCAGGGTCACACAGCTGGGAAGTGTCTGAGGCCGGATTTGAACCTAGGACCTCCAGTCTCTAGGCCTGGCTCTCAATCCACTGAGCCACCCAGCTGCCCCCTTAGCTGGGGATTTTTAATTTGTTCCCTTTCTAGTTTTTTGAGCCCAGTTCATTGATCATTGCCCTCTCTAATTTGTTAATATATGCACTCAAGGATATAAATTTCCCCCTGAGTACTGCCTTAGCTGCATCCCATAGAGTTCGGTAGGATGTCTCATCATTGTTATTCTCTTCAATGAAATTGTTGATTGTTTCTATGATTTCTTCTTTGACTAACTGGTTTTGGAGAATCTTATTATTTAATTTCCAATTAGTTTTGATTTGCCTGTCCAGGTGCCCTTACTAATTATAATTTTTATTGCATTGTGATCTGAAAAGGTTACATTTTTATTTCTGCTCTTTTGCATTTGTTTGCCATGTTTCTATGCCCTATTACATGGTCAATCTTTGTGAATGTTCCATGTGCAGCTGAAAAGAAAGTGTATTCCTTTTTTGTCTGTATTTATTTTTCTCCACATATCTATTAAATATATTTTTTTAGGATTTCATTTATCTCTCTTATCTCTTTCTTATTTATTTTTTTTGTTTGATTTATCTAAATCTGAAAGAGGAATATTATATCTCCCACTAGTATAGCTTTACTATCTATTTCCTTCTTGAGATCTGCCAGTTTCTCCTTTAGGAATTTGGATGCTATACCATTTGGTCCATACATGTTGAGTACTATTATTTCCTCATTGTCCATACTGCCTTTTATCAGGATGTAATTATCTTCCCTATCTCTTTTAACCAGATCTATTTTTACTTTGGCTCTGTAAGAGATCATGATCATCCTTCCTGCCTTCTTTTTCTCATTTGAAGCCCAAAATATTTTGCTCCAGCTCTTCACCTTAAATCTTTGTATGTCCATCCACCTCATATGTGTTTCTTGTAGACAACATATGATAGGCTTTTGGTTTCTAATGCACTCTGCTATTTGCTTCCATTTATGGGCAAGTTCATCCCATTCACATTCAGAGTTATATCAGTTGTGTATTCCCCAGCATTTTGGTATCCTCTCCTAGTTCTACCCCTTCTTCTTATGCTATTTCCTTTTAAACCAGTGGTTTGTTTTGGAGCAGTCTCCCTGGTCCTCTCCCTTGATTTACTTCTCTTTCCACCCCCTCCCTTATTATTCCCCTCTTTTTATTTTTAAGTCCTAATGAATTCCCTCCATCATCTCCTCCCCTAACATTTTTGACCTCCCAACTCCCCTGCTCCCCTTGGTTAATCCCGTCTGACTTTCTCAGTAGGGTTAGATAGAATTCTATATCCCAATGGATATAGCTACTCTTTCCTCTCAGGGTTAATTCCACTGAGAGTAAGGTTTAAATATTACCTCTTAATGCTCTCTTCCTCTCCTTCTTATAATAGTATTTATCCCCTCCCCTTTCCGTGCTCTCTTTGTGTGGTATAGAATATCCTATTTTTCTTATTCATTCAAGTTTCTCTTGATGCCATCTACTATTCACTCTGCCCTCTTTTTCCCCACCCTGTCTCATCTTAGATCATTTAGTGCTACAACCTCTCCCTATGAATAATTCTTCTCATTACTATAATAGTGAAAACAGTTTTTGATAATTACACATAACATTTCTCCATATAGGAATACAAATAATATGATCTTATTAAGGCCCTTAAAGGAGTAAATTTAAGAATAAGAATTTTCTTTCTTTCCCCTCTGTTTCTTATTTACCATTTCATGTTTCTCTTGGTTTTTGTGGTTGGATATCGAATTTTCCTTTTTGTTCTGTTCTTTTCTGTGCAAATACTTGGAAATCTTCTATCTTGTTAAATGCCCATACTTTCCCCTAGAAGTATTTAGTCAGTTTTGATGGGTAGGTGATCCTTGGTTGTAGACACAGTTCTCTTGCCTTTCTGAATATCATATTCCAAGACTTGCGGTCTTTTAGTTCGGAGGCTGCCAGGTCCTGTGTCATCTTGATTGGTGCCCCTTGATATCTGAATTGTCTCTTTCTGGCTTCTTGTAATAATTTTTCCTTTTACTTGGAAGCTCTTGAATTTTGCTATTATATTTCTGGGGGTTGTCTTTTCAGGGTCTAGTGTAGAGGGTGATCCATGGATTCTTTCAATGATTATATTGCCCTCTTGTAGAACTTCAGGGCAGTTTTGCTGAATATGGAGTCCAAATTTCTATTAATTTCTGTTTTTTCAGGAAGACCAATGATTCTCCAATTGTCTCTTCTAGGCTTGTTTTCTTGATCTGTCAATTTCTCATTGAGGTATTTCATGTTTTCTTCTATTTTATCAGTCTTTTGACTTTGCTTTATTTGTTCTTGCTGTCTTGAGAGATCATTGGCTTCTAATTGCCCAATTCTAGCCTTTAGAGACTAGTTTTCCCTTTCAATCTGGTCTAGCTGGTTCTTCAAGGCTTCCAGCTGGTCATTTCTGGTCTTCAGTTTGCTTATCAATTCATTTGATTTTTGAGCCTCATTTTCCAATTGTGAAATTCTGCCTTTTAAACTGTTATTTTCTTGCCAGATCTCTTCTATCTTTCTCATAATCTCAGATTTGAACTCTTCAAGATCTTGTGACCCATTTTTATTTTTTGGGGAAGGTTTGGATGTCTTTAATTGTTTGTCCTCCTCTGTTTTCTGGTTTTTTTTCTGTGCAGAAGTTATCAAGTGTTAGAACTTTTTTCTTGGTCTTCTTGTTTATTTTTTGGGCCTTGATTGGCATCATTATGTTTTATCTGCCAGAAGTCTGAGTAAGGCAATCTGATTTTCTTTGTATGGAATTAGGGAGCAGTTTTTTGCCTTAGGCTACTTTGTGAGTCTCTTGGCTTCTCTGGGGACCCTCCTGGGGTCTCTGGTCTAGCTGTTTTCAGGGTTGAGCCCCCATGTTCCTAGCCAGCTGTTTGGAGCCCAGAACTTGGCCCATGCTTGCTTCTCCACCTGAGATTTTCTCCTGAGTCTGAGCATGCTGGGTGCTGCTGCTGCCTCTCTCAGCCCCACTCCTGTGTCCATGGTCTGAGTTTTCCAGCCTCCTGGGGTCTCTGATCTAGCTGTTTTCAGGGTCAAGCTCCTAATAGTGCCAGCTAGCTGCCAAGGGGCTAGATTTTGTGCCCCCGCTTGCTCTAACTTTGGAATGCAGCCTCTGATTCTGGTACTGTGGGTAGGGTGGGGGAGGGTTGATCTGCTCGCGTTTTGATGGGAGCTATCCCCCTCCCCACTTATAGCGTGGAAGTGCCCAAATCCCACGTACCTTTGATACTGCATCCTATTGTGGGGTCCCTTCTTTCATGTAGATTTTTTTTTTTTGGTCCTTTGGAGGTATGCTATATTGGTTGGTAAGGAGAGGAAGTGGCCCAGCTTCTACTAAGCCACCATCTTAACCTGGAAGTCCCATGGTTTCTTTTCTCACAATGTATACCATAATGTTTACCAACTATTGAGTATTACCTTAGCTTTCAGTTTGTCATGTAAGACTAAAATTAATATCCGAAAACTCCAAGTACTATATTTTATAAGATTTATCAATAATCACTTGAGGTAGAAGAAACAAAGGGACAAAAGTAAAAGCCTGAGTAAAGAAAAGTTTTCCCAGCTATGTTAGTGGGAAAAGAGCATGAGTAGTGGGGTCACAAAATACTTTATATCTACAATGTAAGGACGTAATGTGAGAATGAAGTGGGATGCTGGGATTTGGAGCCCTGGGGAGCAGATTCTAATTACATAGTCACTTTAAAAAGAATTGCTATAGGTGTGCATGTGCATACATATATGCATGTGTATGTGTATACAGATATAGACACCAAAATATTTTTCTTCTTTCTTTAACATCTCTAGGTTATAGGTCTAGTAGTGGAATTTCTGGGTCCAAAGGCACATTCTTCAGTTTGGTTACTTCTAGAGCATGGTTCTAAATAGCTTTGGAGAATTGTTGGATCAATTCAATGATCCCCCAGTAGTGAATTAGTGTGCCTACTTTCATGCGGTTCCTCCAACCATGGTTTTTTATTTTTCTTTTCTTGGACACTTTTTTTCAATCTGATGAAGTCTAAAATTTGCATTTCTCTATTAGTGATTTGGATAATTAAAAAAAACATGACTGTTGATAGCTTAGACTGCTCCTTTTGAATGCTACTTGTTCATATTCTTGAACGACAATAATTAGAAAATGCTAAAAAATGTTAATAAAGCTGCTCTGAAGAATAAATAGAAAACTGAGTTAGTTGTGAGGAAGTCAGGCAAAAGAACTCTTCTATTATCCAGAAATTAAAAAAAAAACAACTATTGCACTATGGCTACATACTATATAGTATAGTCCCTTAATAAATTTATTTAATTCAATTTAATTTAGAATTTCTATAAATTGAGACAGATTCATAGCCTACTTTGCTGAGTTACTTAATTTCATATTCTTCTTTGTTTTTTTACTATTGTTAACTAGGATACCAATTTAAAATTCTGTCTTAATAAAGGAAGAGAGAAAGAAGAACCCAATTTTCAAAGAAATGCATAATTTTTTCCTTGATAAAGTTAAATAAGATGATAGAATACTTCCACATTTCTACAAATTATACTGAGTTCTTGTTGAAGAAAATAACTAAAGATCCATCCTTCATGGTTCTCTTTTAAAAGTCCTTAAGTATTTTTTCTTTCTTTCTTTCTTTCTTTCTTTCTTTCTTTCTTTCTTTCTTTCTTTCTTTCTTTCTTTCTTTCTTTCTTTCTTTCTTTCTTTCTTTCTTTCTTTCTTTCTTTCTTTCTTTCTTTCTCTCTCTCTCTCTTTTTTCTTTCTTTTTTCCTTTCTTTTTCTTTCTTTCTTTTTTAAATGAAATAGTTTTCAAGAATCCAGGACAAGGCATCGGAGAAGAATTTTTGTTGCTGGGGTTCACATCATTGATTCACTTAATATTTGTTAAATAAAGGAAATTATACACACACACACACATACACAAACACACACACACACACACACAACTTTCATGACTCAAATTTCAGACCTAAAAGTGGCAAAGTAGGACAGAAATTAAGCTTACTAAGAATTAAAATAGAAAAGAGTTTAACTAAATGTATAGAAAATTTCATTTTCAGCTTTTATCTCATATCATCCTTCTACTCCACAGAAAGCAACTACTTCTTAGATGCTCTCTGAGGCTACTTTCACCATATCCTCACCTCAGTTATAACTTACATGACTCCTCTATTGATTTTCATTGCCCCTCCCTTAGTAAGTCCTATTAATAATTTGCCTAGACAGTTAGTTGAAGTAAGGCAAGAAAACCAGGGATGACTGTAAAAAGTTACAGAACTAAAAAGAAACAGGAATTTTTTTTGGATCCTGAAGAAATATTCTGTTTTTTTAATGCCAGTATTCCATTTTGTGAAGTTCTACACTACAAGGAAAATGTTATTTTTCTAGGATTACTTTTAAGCTTTCCAAATGTAATAATGAAATATTGCCTACCATGAACTCCAAAAAAGATGATAAAAGTTAGCAATAGTCCACTTTATTTTACTTGCATCAAGGAAAATAAGCTATCTAATAACAATAAAACATGGTTTATAGCCCTCTATTCTAGGGGATGTCTTTTACAAAAATGACGATAATAATTTCTCAACATAAAATACAAGTAAAATAAAATGGGAATATATAGATAGTTGTAAGATCAAAATGAGTGGCATCTATCTTTGTTTTCTTAGAGTATATCAAAACACTATTCAATATTTAATTTAGAAGTAAATTTTATGATAGCACTTTTGTTTCTTAATTTATTAAAAAGATTCTAAATTTAAAATCAGAAAGTGCTTAACTTAATGATAAAAATAGCAACAATTTACTGATTCTTCAGATAACTGAATATTGGACAATCACCTAAAATCTTTCTCATGAGAGTAAAAAGACAAAACTAAATAAAAAAAAACAAAAATGCAAATTAACTCTGGGAGAAAAATATATCCTTTATTCTTGCCATTTTCTATTTTGGCTTTAAAATAGCATAATAACTCACAGAATTGCTTCATAATTGGTGCCTGATGTATAAAGCAAATAAAATGCATTTTTGATAATGATATGAAATGAAGAAAAAAGGATCATTTCCTCCACTTTATTTTCTAATATTCTTTCTAATATTTATTAGTACATACAACTAAAAAAGTGATGGAGTACAGAACACTTATTCTCTTTTGTTTATAAATTACAGTTTATGTAGTAGTCTAAGGATAATGGTTTAACGTTGGTATTTTTAATATTGATTTTCCTTCAGAATTATCTCAAAACAACAATATTTCAACTGGCAATAGAATACATCCAACAAAGACCTTAGGGTTCATAAAGGTATAGGAACACTCTTAGTAGGATTAAAGATTCTCTAGTCTTCTAAACCATTCATTTGTCTGATGGGTTAGTGGTTGTCATTCAGTCATGTCTAATTCTTTGTGACTCCATCTGGTGTTTTCTTGGTAAATATACTGGATTGGTTTGCCATTTTCTTCTCTAGCTCATTTTACAGATGAAGAACTGAGGCAAATAGGGTTAAATGACTTACCCATGGACACACAGTAAGATTCTGAGACTGGATTTGAATTCATGAAGAGGTGTCTTCCTGATTCCAATGCCAGTACTCTATCCACTGAGTCACCTCGCTACCCAATCTCATGGGTTAGAGGACAAGCAAGTTTCTTGCTTGTGGCCATATCAATAGTAAGAGCTAGTGGCAAGATTCAGACCTAGTTCTTGTGAATCTAAGCTAAGTGCTCTTAATCTTTTTGTATGTCATGTGCAGTTCTGGCAGTCTTGTGAAACCAATTTATTCCTTTTAAGAATATTTTTCAGAACATAAAACAAAATATAAGGGATTAGGTTGGAAATTAGGTATATTGAAACAAAGACATGTTTTCCTCTTTCTCAATCAAGTTCACAGGTCCCTTAAGTTTATTCGAGAACTTTTTGGGGTTCAGTAGGCTCCAGGTTAAAAACCTCTCATACAAACTGAGCCTTTTTTGCTGATGCTATATTGCTTTTTTGTGCAGAAATTTTCATGATTTGTAATGGTTAAGTTCAAGATTGCAACTAAGGTGAAGCAAAAGAGTTTGCTCAAGGACATCAAATTGAGAAGCACTTATAATCCTTTGGTAGTGTAGAAACAAAATAGGTAACACATGATTTGCAAGAATAATTAGTTAACAAGGGAAGCTATTATCACAGGCATGCTCTTTCCTTATCTTACTAGCTCCATCCCCACCACCTACATCCTGCAGCCAGCCACATTTATCAACCAGTTTCCCAGAAGTCTTCCTGTTTCCATCATGGATCAAACTCCTGCTTTACTTCAAATGAAGGTGTTCATTGTGCTATGCTTGTGATCTTGTTCAGGCTCACTACTTTCTTTCTGTTTTTTAAACTATTAAACATTTTTTGGAGATGTGCAATTGATGGAGTGGAAAAAGATGATCTTTCTTTATATCAGCTTCCTTATGATTATGAGTTCAAAGTTCTTGAAATGAGACCATTTCCTTGGTCTCTACCACTTCATCCTTGGCCCTACTCCTGGCATATCAAAATGTCTTCTGATTTAATCTTAGAAGCAAAACATGGAGATTCCAAATTAATTTTATAACATCCATCAATGTGAAAGATGTTTATAAGGATTCTTTTTTTTTAAACCCTTATCTTCTCTCTTGGAGTCAATACTGTATACTGTGTATTGACTCCAGGGCTGAAGAGTGGTAAGGGCTAAGCTATGGGGGGTCAAGTGACTTACCCAGGGTCACACAGCTGGGAAGTGTCTAAGGTCAGATTTGAACATAGGACCTCCCCTCTCTAGCCCTGGCTCTCAATTCCCTATAAGGATTCTTAAAAAAAACCATCCAGAAGCATATTTGGTTACTTCAAACTTTTAATATTTTATTACATATGAGACATATTGGAGACAACTTGCTTAAGGAGTATGTGCCATATCAGAATTTATTATTTGCCAGACCACTTATGTTGAATTATGATCTTGTCACATAGTCTTCTTTCTCCTCTGAGGCAATATATGGAAAAATTAGATATTATATTCCTATGCTTCTCAGGCTGTAATATGTATAGTACTTTGATTTGGTGCTTATCAATTTCTCCTTTGATTTTTAGGATTTCCAATTTAGTTTTTAACTGGCGATTTTTAAATTTGTTCTTTTTTTAGTTGCAATTTATTAATCTGCTTTTTCTCTAGACTCATTTCCTTTCATAAAACACTCCTGTTCTTAAACATCAATTCAAATAGTAAAATGTGGATCCCAGAAACCTAGACAGATCATTCTCTGCCCTCAAGTACACCCAAGCACTCCCAACACATGTACTTCCTTCATTTTTTTTTTAAACCCTTACCTTCCGTCTTGGAGTCAATACTGTGTATTGTCTCCAAGGCAGAAGAGTGGTAAGGGTGGGCTATGGGGGTCAAGTGACTTGCCCAGGGTCACACAGTTGGGAAGTGTCTGAGGCCAGATTTGAACCTAGGACCTCCTGTCTCTAGGCCTGGTTCTCAATCCACTGAGCTACCCAGCTGCCCCTCTTCCTTCATTTTTGAAAAAAAAAAAAAACATTTTCTTTTCTTGACCATTGGAAATCCTCTAAAATTTTTGGTTGATATTATAACTATCAAAGAACTCAATTTCAGGGTTTCGCAAGCTATAATAAATTACATAATTATTTTTTCTAATGTTTAGACTGGTAGATTAGGAAACTATTGGTTTTCCTTTGGTCTGGAGGTTCTTTTCCTAAAACATGTGCGTTCTTTTTTTCAAAACCCTTACCTTCTGTCTTAGAATCAAGAGTATATAAAGCATGAGAGCAATATGGCCAGCCAATAAGGATTGTGACTTTCCAAGGAACACAGAGCTAGGAAGTGTCTGAGGCCAGATTTGAACCCAGGGACCTTCCATCTCTAGGCATAGCTCTCAACCCACCTGCACTCTGCTTGATGAAATGGCACTGTGAGAGCCATTTTGATTCTACCCTTTGTTATTCATATTGAATGATTTTGTAAGTCTTATATATCAAGTGTAAATATTCACATCCACGTAAGCCAAAGGACTTAGTGCCCTCAGCATATCCACCTTCCTATGCTGAGCTGTATGACATGATGCTAGACATTTCAGAGATTATGTTAAGTGGACAGCCATCCTTTCAAGTTCACTATTTGACCTATGTGTGGATCTTTGGCTAATCCTATATCGCTTGGGGTGAATCCTACTGGTGGGGAGATCTATCCACTAAGCAATGATAGGAAGGATGTAGAGTCAAGGCTGTATGCCAGCCAGAAGGATGAAGGATTCCGTTTATTCTTCTTTGAACCAGAAGACAGCAGATAGAAATTGTAGGGAAGTGGTGTGCTCTCCTGGGAGGAATGCTGAGACTGGATTCAAGTGAATCAAATTTATGTTTATTATAGTTGTGCCAATTTGTGAACTTCTTTCTCTTCAATTATGCAATGGAATAATTGGACTGGATGGATACTTGACTGAAATTTAGGAGCTTCCTCAAACACTTCCTAGCTGTATGAACCTGGGCGAGTCACTTAAACTCAATATCTACTCTTCTGCCTTGGAAGTAATATTTCATATTGATTATAAGACAGAAGGTAAGGTTTAAAAAAATAAATTTATGAGTTGATCCTATGGACAGATGATGGACTCAATCTGAAGAAAAACACACTCACATTGAGAGGTATTGCAAAACGGTTAATAAAGACAAATAATTAGAAAATTATAAATTGTTTGTGGAGAAT
This sequence comes from Gracilinanus agilis, assembly GCF_016433145.1. Taxonomy (NCBI): domain Eukaryota; kingdom Metazoa; phylum Chordata; class Mammalia; order Didelphimorphia; family Didelphidae; genus Gracilinanus; species Gracilinanus agilis. The sequence continues at coordinate 115,081,226 of NC_058135.1, read as the reverse complement.
GCAAACTCTTAAAATAACTATATCAATGTTATATAAGTTCATTTACTTATTCACTTTCATACTAAACTACCAAAGGATTATTTCATAGAGCTACAAATGTAATAATGAAATTCATTAGGAGGAATAAATGGCAAAGAATCTCAAGGGTAATGATAATAATAATAATAATAATAATAATAATAATTTTAAAATGGGAATAAAGAGACTTAGCAGTACCAGATCTAAAATTATACTACAAAGCTGTAATCATCAAAATAATTGATTACCCATAAAATAGGAGAGTTTGATAAATGGAACCAATCCAAATCTAAGGAGGTACCCATTAATTTTGGAATGGTTGAACAAATTAAGGTATATAAATTCAGTGGAATACTATAGTGTTATAAGAAGTGAAGAAAGGCAAGCTTTAGAGATTTATATGAACTGATGTAGAGTGAAGTGAGCAGAGTCAGGAGAATAAATGATGAAATAATAATAGAATAAAGACAGACAACTTTGAAGGACTTAAGATCTTTGATGAATGCAATGACAGATATGCTTGCAGGGTATTGATAATGAACTATACCACTTAGTTCCTGATATCGTGCCAATGAATTTAAAATGCAGAATAAGAGAAATATTTTGGGATATGGAAAATGTAGAAATCTAGTTTTCTTGATTACCCATATTTGTTATAAGAATTTTGCTTTTATATTTTTAATAGGGATGGGAGAGAAAAAAATTTATTAATAGAAAAAAGTAAAAATAATAGTTACATAAAATGCAGGTAAACTAAAACTAAGTTGTGAAACAGCTGAAATTGATGAACTTTTTTTCAGCAAATTCTTAATTTTCAATAAAGTCTTACTCCTCATTTAGTCTTCCCTCTTCCCTACTCCAATCATCCCTACAAATTTCCAATAGGCTCAGAATGTCTCAGGTCTCTGGTATAAAGAGTAATATGATATCCCTAATAACCTCAGGGTGAATCATGGGGTACTCTTCCCCAAAGTGTTTGAATAATAATAAAAGATCCAAGACGGAAGAACCTAAATAAAACAATGGAAGAATTTCTGGTACTGTTGTGATAATATTTAAAAAGTAGAAATGGAGTGATTCTTTGAACAAATTGTTTCAAATTACTTAGTCTCAGTTTCCTCATTTGTAAAATAAAGGAGTTGTCATCAAGTTAATTCAATTCAACCAACATTTATTAGGTGTCTATAATGTGCTAGGAGCTGGAAATGGAAAAAAGACACCACTACCACCACCACCACCACCACCACCACCACCACCACCACCACAACAACAACAACAGCAACAACAACAAAAACAGAAGAAAGAGTCCCTACCTATAACAAACAAAAACAAGCAAAGGAATAGAGTAGAAGGACCAAGATCCCTTATAGCACTAAATCCTATGATCATGCTATAATGTCCATTTACTCTTTTTTTTTTAAAACCCTTAACTACTGTGTATTGGCTCATAGGTGGAAGAGTGAAACTTTCCACTTCATATTTTCTTACTGTCTAATATCTATCTAATAATACTATCACTTTCACATACCACCACTTCTTTAGCCATTCTCCAGTTGATGAGTAGCAATTCTGTGCCACAACAGAAAAAAGGTGCTTATACATATTTTTGTATATGAAAGTTGTTTTCCTTTTTCTTTGATCTCTTTGCAATATATATATATGTATATATAATAGTAATATGATTGGATCAAATATTATACATAGTTTAATAGCTTTGGGTACATAGTTCCATGTTGCTTTTCAGAATTGTTTTACCAATTCATAGCTCCACCAAGGATGCATTAAAGTATCTTTTCCCACAGTCTTTCCAGCATTTTTCACTTTCCTTTTTACCAACTTAGCCAATCTAATGGGTGTGAGGAGGTACCCTAAAATAGTTTTAAATTGCATTTTCTAATGATTAGTGATTTAGAGCATTTTTATGCACTTACTAAATGTTTTTCTCTGAAAACTATTTATATCCTTCCCCTATCAGTTGGGGAAAGGCAAGAGAAATCAGTTCTCTACATAACTTACAAAAGAGACATTAATTAGAAGAACTTGCTTCAAAGTCTTTTTTTTCCATTCCAAATTTCCTACTTTTCTTCTATTTTATTTGCCTTGGTTTTGTTTGTGCAAAAGTTTAACATCTAGTATAATCAAAATCATCCATTTTTACCTCCTGTGAACATTTCTATGTTTTCTTTGGTTCTGAATTCTTCTCCTATTCCCAGAGCTGAAAGGCAATGCTTTCCATGTTTCTTTAATTTTTTTATGACTCTTTATGTTTCATATAATTACTCTTTCTTAATTCTAATCCATAGAATAGTAGATTTAGAAGTGAGGAGGACCCTGGAGGTTATCTGGTCTAACCTCATCATTTTACAGATGAGGAGATGAAAGACTAGAGAATTTATGTGACTTGTATAAGACACACATAGAAAAAGGATTCAACCTTCTAGCTCCACATTCATATTCTTGCAGATGTATTCAGAAAAATATGCATTTAAAATTTTTAAAAGCGAATGGTGCCATGTGAGTGCGACATTGAATGGAACAGAACAAGCTAGAAAATAACTCTATAAGGTATATCTGGTAAGAAAGCAGTTTCCATAGCAACTGTGGCTTAGAGACTATCCTGTATCTAGCTCTTTCTTTCACTATATCTGAACAGGGATATAAGCATGGTCCTCCTGAAAACCCTTTAACTCTCCAACATTGCGACGTAAATAAAATATTTCTAATTGCAAAGGGCACATTTCCTTGTGCACTCCGTATTGAAGTTTGCATATCAGTGACTGATGGGAAATTGCATTTGTAGCTACCCTTTGAAATACCAGCAGTTAAAAAGGGTCAATATAAAATCCAATTATATCTTATCCCTGTGTTATGAACACACAGAATGGAGGCAGGTAAATTCTTATAACCTGCGTTGAACAGTTTTTCACAATAAAAACAGCATCTTGGAATTATAACGAATCACTTCCCCCCCTCCCCATTTATGTTTTGATGTAGTTGTTAATTGAATTGGTGTTAAGCTCCTTCTTTGCATTGACTTCGGGAACTTTTTTCAGAGGCTCCAAATCGTTGCTTTAATCTCTGCATAGAAATACAGCTTATGTCTCTAACTCAGATATAAATAGTGAGATGAGTATTCAATGCACCTTCGTCTCTATTTTCATTGCAAAGAAAAAATGGATTTCTGTTTTTTTTTTCTTTTACACAGAGATTGAACCTTCAAAACCCTCATTCTAATCAGCAGGTGCACATAACTGACAAATGGTTCTGTCAGTGGACCATAACCATATAATTATGCTGTTGAAAGACATTTCTGTCACTTGCTAGCAGAATGGGCAGAGCGCATATCTCTGAGGTGTTTACGCTGTCAGAGGCTTTATAATGTCCTCAGCAGACAGAAAGGAGGTTCCTTTACAATGACCAGAGATTCCTTTTTCTTATGTACTTACAAAAGGCACTGAATTCAGTGTGTAGGTCATGGATTTCATTTATGACTTGGAAGAACTATGGGTGATACTAAGTAAGCCATTCGTTTCCCTACCAAAAAAATGGGTCAAAATGCACTTCCTTGCTTACTTGATCCAGGGAGTTGTGAAGCTAAACAAGACCACATAATATTTAAATATCTAAGTAGCACAAAATATTTTAAATCTCTTGAAACTGGCTTTTCCGTTGTTATTCTAGTTTTCCATTTAATTAAGATATTGCATGTTATCATTTAGCATCTACCTTAGTAACTAATATTTTCTATGAGGAGATAATCGTAGAACTAAAGCTGGGCCTGTCTGAATAACTATACACAGAAAAGAATCTGAGCTGGGAGTGTCAGGGGAAGAGGAAAGAAACAAATCATAGAAATACTTGATAACCTTATTAAAAAATAATGACAGCTATAAGCAGTCCTGAGGGGGGAAATTATGTCTCTAAATGTTCTTGTTCACAAAAGAAAAAAAAACCAGATCAATGAATTGGACATGCAAATTAAAATACTAGAAAACCAATAAATTTCTAAAAGCTCAATTAATACCAATTTAGAAAGTCTGAAAACTGAAGATTTATAAAAATAAAATAAAAATGTTGAATTAATTGTACAAGATAGATTTATACATTAATTTAATCAAGCATTCAAAGAATAATGAATTTCAACATAAGCAATTTTTAGAAAATAGGATAATATGACATTTTATTCCTTCTATAATACAAATATGATGTTAATATCTAAACCAGGGAGAATCAAAAAAGAGAAAGAAAAGTATACATGAATATCCCTAATTAATATTGATAAATTTTTTGCATAAAATATTAGTAAGGAGGTTACTACTCATATACATATATATATTCAAAATACACACATACACTCTGTCTCTCTCTCTTTCCGTATGTATATAAAGTTGTATTTAGATATATAACAAGAATGGTGATTAGTTCAATATTAGGAGAGTTATAAGTGAGATATGCTTTATTTATGAGAGAATAAAATTCCTATATCTATATAATTATATAGAAAAAAGATTGACAAAAATATAGCACATGTATATTTACTTAATATAATGTTTATCTAAAGCCGACAGCTAGCAGGATATGTAATAGGGATAAACTTAGGACTTTCAATAAGATCAGAAGTAATGATATTCATTTTTCCATTATTATTTGATCTGGTGGTACTGCAATTTTAATTACTGCTATAAGAAAAATAAATCAGAGGATCAAGGACACTCACAGATAACAAAATTACTGTTTTTTTTTGTTTTTTTTTGTTTTTTTGCAAATGAGATAATGCTTTTTTTAAAAGACCCAGGAAAATAAACTAAAATTAACTGAAACAATAATTTCAGTAAAGTAGTACAATACAAAATAGATCCAGAAAAATCATCAGAATGTCTGTATGTGTAAAGTAAAATCCATCAGAAAGAACTAGAAAGAGAAATTTCATTTAAAATAACTACAGAATATGCACATATTTGGGAATCAAACCACAAAGATGTATGCATAAACTATTTAACTATAACTATAAAATACTCTAAAAAAGATAAGGATAGATTTGAGTAATTAGAAACCTATTTGTTGCTCATGGGTAGGCTACCAAAATTAACTTAGGTAAATTCAGTGGTATCCTAAACAAAACACTAATGGATTACTATATAGAGCCTGAAAATAATTGTCACTAAATTCATCTAGAGAAATAAAAGATTCAGAATTATGAGGGAAATAATGAAAATAAAAAGTGGGAAATGACTTTAAAAGTACTAGATCTCAAACTATATTAAAAGCAGTAATCATCCAACCTATTTAGCAGTGATTTTTTTTAAAAAAAGAGAGATTAATCAGTGGAACAAACAGCCTACAGAAGAACAAAAACCTGGTAGCTAAATATCTGATTAACTCAAATACCCCAAATTCAAAGACTCTCTATTTAACAACCCTCACCTCCTGCCCCAGAAAAAAAATGGAAAGCAGTCAGGATAAAATTAGGTTTGGACAAGCATCTCATACTATATTCCATAATAGGATTCAAATGAATACATGGCTTAGATATCAAAAGTTACATCATAAACAAATTTGAGAACCAAAACATTACCTTTAGGTTTTATAGATAGGTAAAGAGCTTATGACCAAAGGAATGATCAAGAAGACTATAGGAAATAAAATAGATATAATTGATTATATAATATTTAAAAGTTTTTTGCACAGACAAAACCAATGCTAAAATAAGAAGGAAAACATAAATGAAAAGAAAACATCTTTACAGAAAATTATCTTTTAAGATCTGATTTTCCAGGATCTGATTAAAATTTATAAGTACAATGGCAATTGAAGTACTGATATGAACAAGAAATCTTCAAATGAAGAACTATAACTTGTCAAAATCATGTAAAATTCTCTAAATTACTAAAAATTAGAGAAATGCAAATTATAGCAATTCTGAGTTTTTGTTTTATATCCATCATAATGCAAAGATGACAGAAAAAGAAAAGGAACAATGTTGGACTTAAGAACTCCGACCAATTCAGTGACTGACAATTCCAGATAATCAATGGTATACTATGTAATCTACCTACAAAGAAGTCATGTACTCTGACTAAAATGGAAAACGATAAATGTTGGGAGGGATGTGTAAAAATCAAGACACTAATACACAACTGTGAACTGATATAGCTATTCTAGAGAACAATCTGGAACGATGCCCAAAGGGCCATAAAACTCTGTATATCCTATGACCCAGCAATGCCACAGCTAGGTCTGGATCCCAAAGAGATGAAAAATAGGGAAAAAGAATCTACCTATACAAAAATATTTATGGTAGTTCTTTTTGTGGTGGAAAAGAACTGGAAATTAAAGAGATGTCCATCAATTCAATGGCTAAACAAGTTGTGGTTTATCCTTGTAACAGAACTCTATTGGGACATAAGAAATAAGAAACAAAATGATCACAAAAATTCCCTGAAAAACTTACACGAAGCTGTATAAAGTGAAGTGAGCAGAACCTAGAGATTGCTGTAAACAGTAACAACAATAATGCATCATGATCAACTGTGAATGACTTAAGGCAAGGATTCAGGATAACTTTAAGACTCTTGATCTTAAAAGGGATCTTGAAAAGGATCTCTACTAACACAGAAAGAACAGTTAGAGTCCAAATGTGACTTGAAACATACCATTCTTTATTTCCTTCATTAACTTTTCTCTAGTGTAGGCAATGTGTTTCTTCTTTCATAACAAGACAAACAAGAAAATATGTATTATATGATAATTTGTATACAACCTATATCATATTGCCTGCCTTCTTGGAGTATGTGTGTGGAAATGAGGTAGAAGGGAGAGGGAGAGGGAGAGAAAGGCATATATTGCAAAATGTTAGAAAGCTAATAAGAAATTGTATTCACATGCAACCTGGAAAAAATAAAAAATATGTAATAAAAAAGGAAGTTGCACATCCAAGATGCAGAACAAGGTATATACATTGTGGCATATGATGAAGAATATTGTTTTGCTTACTATCCATTTTTATGAGGTTTTTATTTTTATTTTTTAAATATGGAAAGGATATGAGAGGAAGAAAAAAGAAATGCTTGTTAATTGAAAAAAGTGAAATTAATTACCTGGAAATATCAATGCATTTTAAGGAATGATGAAAAGGATAGTTTCAAAGAAACTGGGGAAATACTGCATAAATAATACAAAGTGAAGTGAACAGAAATAGGAAAGCATATTATTATGCAATAACAATGTCGTAAAAACAAACTTCAAACAACTTATGAACTTGGATCAATATAGTGATCACTCAGGATTCCAGAACACTAATGATGAAGTATGCTCCCTACTCCTGACAGAACCAAAAGACTCAAGATGTAAACTGAGATATATAAATATACAGCTAATGTGGGAGGAGAGAAAAGAGGGGAGGGAGAAGAAGAAGCATTTATTTAACATCTTCTATATGTTAGGTACTCTACTAAGTACTTTTAAATAATATCTTATTTGACCCTTACAACAACTCTGTCAGGTAAATGCCATTATTATTTTATAGGTGAAAGAACTGTGGCCAACGAATAGATTGACTTACCTGGGGGTCATTAAGCTAGTAAGTGACTGAGGGCATGTTTGAACACAAGTTTTTCTGATTCCAGGTCCAACAATTTAGGACATGTGGGAATTTGTTTTACTTGATTACATTTATTACAAATGTTTTAAAAAATTTTTTTTCAGTGGTATGGAGAGGTGAGAGAAAGAGAAAATAAACATGTTAATTAAAAAAATTAAATAAGAGTTGAATAAAAAATAATGTGAAATCCTTGAGGGTAGAGACTGTTTTTACTGTTCTTTATATTTCTAGCTTTTACAACCATGCCTAGTATATATAACTGATTAATAACTAAATGCTTATTGACTAATGGATTGACCTCGTGTCCTCTGTGTTTTGAAGAGAAAAGGAGTACTCAACTTTTCTCCAATCCATGGAATGTATGCCCTCAGTAAGAGTGAGGCAAGGATGAAGAGATAGCCCAGAGGTTCAATTTAACATTTTTATGGGACCCATAATACCTTTAATTGAGAATGTCTGGAATTATGAGTGAAAGAAATGAATTGCCTCTTCTCTGAACTTATCGCTGATGCCTTTCTTTGGATGATTCATAGGACTTAGGGCTGAAGGGGACCTTAAAGATCATCTACTTTAGTCCATTCTTTTTAAAGATGAGGAAAATGAGACCCACAAAGTCTGTCTATCTCTTAGTTACTTCTTATGAGGCAGTGCACAAAAGAAAGAAAAAAAATACATGGGAGATCATAGTCCAAAGAAAAAGCCTGAGTCATTCTAGTTCATATTTTGAATGAGGACATTTTAGATGTGGACTGACATTTTCAACTTAGTAAAAAAGTGAGCAATTTCCAGAAAATTGTTCAAATAATGGCTATTTAAAGATGGTGTGTTCTGTGGAATGATGATTCACAACTAACAATGAAGTAAGAGCATTGTTGTTTTTATTACTATATAATAGGAGACTTCTTCAGGATTTTTATCTATTCATCATATAATATGTAAGGTCCTGCATATTATATTGTATATAAATATAAACTGGCCAGAAGGGCCACACAGGCAGTAAGCAGCAGAGCACCTCAACTGCAAAAAAAGGTGGTGGTGGGGGTGATGACTTTTTTTTTCTCCTTCACTGACTCATATTTTATATCCCAAACATTCATCCTCGTTTTTCACCCTTTGCCTGCTTTACTATTCTTATTAAACCTTTTTTTCCTGGGAAATCTCATTAATTTTTATAACCTTAAGAATTTAGGGTAGTTTTTTAAATGAGTAAGTTCAACTCTTAACTCTTTCCTGAGTTTCAGATACTTTCCCCTTTTCATGTAGATGTAGTAATGGAACCTAAAACTTAATATGCCTGTAACTGAATTGATTATCTTCCCTCCCCAGAATCTACTTCCTCTAACTTTACCATTTCTGTTAGTATTACCAACATTTAGCATCCCATGTTCAAATCCTCAATGTTATCTTTGACATTTTCCTCTGCCTTACTTTCCAAAATGCCAAGTTCTATTGATTCTACATCTGTTTATCTATTGTAACTGTCTTCTTTTCTCTATTCCTATGGACATTATCCTACTACAGGTCATAATCATCAATTGCCTGGCCTATAGTAAACCTTTCATCATTCCATAGTTCTATCTAATCTAATCCTTTCAACCCATCCTTTGCAGCATTACCAGATTAATCTTTCTTATTCACAGGTCTCAATATGTTATTCTTCTGCTCAGAACCTTTCAATAATTCTCCATTAACTCTTTAATAAAATTCCAATTCTTTAGTCTAGCATTCATAGTCCAATACCATTGGTCTGCCCTCTTTACCAACCTTGTCTCAGACTTCTTTCCTTCATGTACCCTGAATTATTCCCTCTACCCATGTAGGTCACAAATCTTCAACATTTTAGTAGATGGTTCTTAAAAATTACTATGATCAGAACATTCTTCATCCTTTGTTCAGCCTAGTGATATATCCTTCTACACCATCATAGAGCAATTCTTCAAGTTTTCTCCAGTTTGGGACCTATTGGCTTAGATTTTGATGCTCCAGAGTCACAGTCACACCAAGATGGGGAATCAGAGACAGATTCTAATTGAGGTTTGTTTTTGGTTGAATTACTTCTTATTTGGCTTTTAAAATTATTTCATGCATTAGTATAAGCAAAGTACTACATGAAAATACAATTTCATATAAACTTTATTCTGTTAAATATATGTATGAAATCACAATCAATTTTGCTATTTGTAATTGCTATGGAACCAAAATTTCATTAAACTGACCTGAGAAGAAATTTTAGTTTGTCTTTTTATATTTCCCCAAGCTCCCTCTGAGTATGTAAAAGCTTAATTAAGTTTTTATTGCCATTATTTTAAATAATATTCTTTCCTTGAAAAGACAATAGTAGATGTATATTAAACTATGGACATTAAACTGCAGTTGAGGCTTTAAAGCCCATTACAGTTCAAAGTTTAATTACTTTAAAAAGTTTTTCCCCCCTTATTTTTAGCTAACATAAGACATCAGCACTATTAGGATAATGCAAAAGTAGCGAGATGGGTGTGAGTTTTGTTTAGGAAAAAATGTCGACTACAACTAATATCTATATTAGGAAAAGAAAATCAAGAGCTTAATTGTTAGATCTTAGATTTATATTTGGAAATGACCATACAAGTCAAATAGTCCAATACCCTCATTTTAAAGATGAGGAAAACCTCTAAGAGATATCTTACACAGGAAGTAAAAAATAGACTTGGGATTTAAACCCAGGTTTTCTAACTCCAAATCTGGTATACTTTTTATTTCATCATATTACCTCTCAATATTATAATTCTATAATTCTATATAAACTTACATTGCCAAACGTAACCACTTCTGTAGTTACCAAACTATTTGTGCTTTCTTGACCAGGGATTTAGAACAATTTTTCATGTGTTTATCAGTAGTTTTGATTTCTTCATGCATCACATTGACTTTTCACAAAGGATGTGAAAATAATGATTCAGTTTTGATGCTTTTAAAATGTTTTTAAGCTTATTGCAAAAGGAAAAAAATCACAAATCACTCCATTTCCCCTTCTACTATATGCCATACTAATGTCTCTGATAGCAAAAAATCAGCTTGTTTATAATGAACTTATATATGATTTCCAAATTCTTTAAGACGCATGCAAATAGACTGAGAAAAATGATGAAAATATATTACTTACTTTAAGTCTCAAAATAATGGTCTGATTTTTTACCTAGAAGTATTTGTTTCTGTCATCTGCAAGTACCACAAATAAAGTAAAATTATATCTGACAATCAGAAAAATCTAAAATCATAATAAAAAGCAGGTAATGAAAAACCTTTAGATATCATCTAGGATTCAACTGAAGGGGAACTCTAGAAAGAAATGAGATTCACATATTTAGAAAAGGAATATTTCCAAATAATAGTGAAAGATATTGATTGTCCTCTTTTAATTAAAGAAAGACTTTCTAGGTAAGCCTAGGAACTATTTTTGTTAAAATAACAATAATATGGATTGTTGACTAATCTGATAAGAAGAAATTGCCAATGTTGAAAATTAATAAGGAAAAGTCACCAAAAATGAAGAAATAAAATGAATTATTAGAAAGTATGTTGCTAAATTATGTGCCAATAAAACTAATAATTTAAATGAAATGGATACAAGCATACAAATTAATTACATTAATTGAACAAGATTTTAACTTAAATAACCAAATCTTTTTAAGAATTTTATTTTTTAAAATATTTTCCCATGTTTACATGATTCATTTTCTTTTGCTCCCCTCTTCCCTACCCCCCTTCCAGAGCCTACAAGCAATTCCACTGGGTTGTACAAATATTGTCACTTATAGCCATTTCCATATTATTCATTTTTGCTATTGAGTGATTTTTAAGACCTAAACCCCAAATCACACACCCATATATTCATATGATAAGTGATATCATATGTTTTGCATTTACATTTCTAGTCTCATAGTTCTTTCTCTCAATGTCCATAGCATTCTTTTACATCAGTCTTTCCAGAGTGTCCTGGCTTGTTGCATTGCTACCAGTATCAAAGTCCATTACATTGGATTGTTTCACAATGTTTCACTTTCTGTGTACAATGTTCTTCTGGTTCTGCTCATTTAACTCTGCAACAATTCATTAAGGTTCTCCCAGTTCATATGGAAAGCCTCCAGATCATCAGTTCTTACAACACAATGGTATTCCATCACCATCAGATGCCACAACTTGTTCAACCATTCCCCAATCAAGAGACACTCCCCTCATTTTCCACTTTTTTACTACCACAAAGACCAAGGCTATGAATATTTTGGTACAAATATTTTTCTTTATTATCTCTTTGGGGTACAAACCCAGCAGTGGTATAGCTGGATCAAATGGTATGCATTCTTTTAAAGCTCTTTGCACATAATTCCAATTTGCCTTTCATAATGGCCTGATTAATTAAATAACCAAATCTCAGAAAAAAGAAATCAAATGAGCTATAAAAATATTCTCCAAGAAAAAACAAGCTAAATGTATTAATAATTGAATTCTACCAAATATGCAAAGAAGAATAACATCAATATTATACAAACCTTTTTAAAAATGACAAAAGAAGGGATTCTATCAAATGAATTCTATGATGCAAATATGGCCTTGAAAATAAACCAGTGAGAGACAGAGAAGGAAACTATGAACAAAATTTTAGTAAATTTACTCCAGCAACATACTAAAAAGATGATACATTGTGACCCAGATAGATTTAAAATAGAAATCTGTGGTTGAGTAAGTTTATGAAAATTGTAAATCTAACAGACCATATTAACGTAAACATAAAAATCCACATAATAGTAATATAGGTAGATTTAAAAAATAAATAAAATAGCTGTTTACATTAAACACATTCGAAAGAATAGGAATAGACTTTAGATATTTTATGAAATAAAGTAGAATTTATTTCATAAAAATTGAAAAATTTTTCTTGAAACTGAAAGTCAGCATAGAATTTATATGTAATGGAGAAACACTGGAAACTTTTTGAATAAAATTTGGCATAAAGAAATCATGCCCACTATTAAAATATGATTTGATATAGTTCTGGAAATGCTATTATATAATAAAAATAAACTGAGGACATAAGGCATGGGCAAAAAGGAATAAAAATTATTACTTTTGAAGATGATATGATGGTTTATTTAGTGAACTATAGAGAGTTAGCTCCCACTTAATTGAAACAACCAAAAAAGTAGCACGATATAAAATAAATCCATATAAATAATCAGTTTTTCTATATGTGGTCCACAAAACCACAAAGAAAAAGAAATAATAAGAAATTATATTAAAATAACAAAGAATGTAAAAACATCTTGTCAAAACACAACTATATGATTCCAATTATAAAACATTCCTTGCAAAAAAAACAGACCTAAATTATTAGAGTTCTTAATCATTCATATTTGCAAAATGCCAGTATGATTATCTAACAATATTAAGTTAATTGACTCATTTAATGTCATATCAATCAAGCTGAAATAGAACTAGAAAAAATAATAAAATTCATCTAAAGAAGAAAACGATAAATAATTTCAAAGGAATGAATAAAAATAAGTGGGAACAGGACACTAGACCTCAAACAATATTATGAAGCAGGAAATATTAAAAATATTTAATATTGTTTTAAAAGTAGAAAAGTTTATCAGTGGAACAGATTAGGTATATATACATGTGCATGTGTATATATAATACAACATAGAGATGCAAACATAATAGCATGATGTTCAAAGATTCAAAGATATCAACTATTGACCTAAGGGATACCGGACCTTGATATAAAGGGTCACATCATAAATAAATTAGAGGAGGTGGAAAGGAATATCCTTCCACAAATATGGATAATGGTAGAGCTCTTGTTCAAAAAAGAGGTAAAAGAGATCATAAAAGACAAAATGGATTACTTTAATTAAAAGGTTTAACACAATTGATGTAATTACAATGGGAAAGAAAAAGTTAAAATGGGAAAATATTTGCAATAAGTTTCTCTGATAAAGTTAACATATAGGTTATATTTCACACCCATCAGAATGGTAAAGTTAACAAAAAAAGAAAGGGAAATTTTTCAATGAGACTTGGAGGAGAAGCACAGTAATGCATTTGTAGTAGAATTCTCAATAATTTGGATCTATAACCCCAAAGACACTAAATTATGCATATTCTTTGACCTAACAATTTTATTGGTAGGCACTTAGCCCAAAGAAACCAGAGAAAGAGAAAAAGGACACTGACATACAAAAGTAATGATGTCATCAGTTTTTGTTGTAGTGAAAGTCTGGAAACTAAGGAAAAGTCCCTCAACTGGAGAATGACTAAAACAAATGATGATATTTAAGTTTAACTTAACATTATTGTTTTATAAGAAATAAAAAGGGAATAATTTCAGAGAAACAGGGGAAATTGTATAAACCGATGTAGAGTGGAGTGAGCAGAAGTATGAGGACTTATATGATGACTTTGATAATATAATGGAAAACAGCTGTGAAAGACTTAAGACCTATGATTAAAGCAATGATCAGTCTCGGCTCCAAAGGATAAATGACAAATTATATTCTTTCCCTCTCCCCCTTCTTACCTTCTGACAGAGGAGTTTGAGAACAGAGATGCAGAATCATAGAATGAAATGATATGACATTAAGATAGATCAATAAATATATATTTTGACATAATGTGTGGATTTTTCTTGACTATGTTCATTTGTTACAATAATCCATCAATGAACAAGCATCTATTAATCACCTACTTTGTCAGGGCACTGTACTTAGTGTTGAGGATACACATATAAAGAATAAAACAATTCCTATTTTTATTGAAGGAGAATTGGGGAATTTATTAATAGTAATAAAAAATGAAGAGTATCATTGAAATATTTTTATAACACATAAGAGAGAACTTTAACAGGGAGAAAAAGTAAAATAGGGCAGCTTTGAAATTAATACCTTGAATTTATTATATGTTAAAAGGTTGTATATAATAGAAGTTTTAGAATTTAAAAGTCTTATTTTTCTTTTCCTCTATTTATGGAAATGGTAATGTTTGTTGGTATTTGTGAAGTTCAAAATAACACAAAATAAGTTAATTTAAAAATATATAGAGACTTTCCACATTTAATGTTACCTCCAACTGCTTGACTATTAGGAAACCACAGACATTTGGGCCTTTCCAGTTAATAAGTTTATTGGTATTTCCATAGTGATACATACACAGGAGTCCAGATTTTTTCTTTCTGTGAGTCATCTGCAGAGAAAAACTTGTGTCTGGGCTACAGCAAACATAATAAAATGCAAAAGTACTATGACTTTCAACATAGATTCTTGAGTTTTGAAAGAGAAACTTAAAACATGGATTACATGATGTGTGATATAACCAAAAAATTAGAACAGAAGATGAGGGTACCACTAAGCATATCTATTATAGGCTTAGGGGAAGATAAGAGAGACAGATAGTTAGGATCTACATGCATAGTAAACACAAATAGATACATTTTTAATATTACTTTTTGTTAATGCACAAATATTTAATGTAAGACCATTTCAGATTCATTCACATGGCCCTTAGAAAATTATTTTATGATATTTCAAATCAATTATAATTAAAACTTAAAGTTTCTACTGAGTAATTATGCACAGAAAATATAATTTTCAATCGTACAATATGCAATTTTGTGTGTCTTAAGTATTTAGATTTCTTGAATCGTCAAACAATATTTTACAATTAATTCTTCTTTCAAGTGGCACAGAATATATATTTTATAGCTAAAAGGAAATCAGATGTAATCTGATTCAAGCCCCTTCCTATTTAGTTTTAGGATATAATCATTTGTGAGATTCTTTAGGAGAATGTATCAAAACACTTATTAGGCACTTACTATATGCCAAGTGTAAGTGATACAAATATAAAAGCAATACATCTCTGATTTCAAGGAACTTCTAGGATATGGATACTATAGCAATAGGGAAGTAGTGGCCAGGGAAAGGAATTATGGACTTGGAATCATAAAAAATAGATAGTGCGATAATAGGAGAACCAAATGATATGTTAATTCTAGAGGCAATGGTAATGAGCAAGATGTCAAAATGAGGAGGGGTACCCACTGACAGAATGGAAAATTTTGAAGGTAAAGGTGAAGATGCATAGTTAAATCATTGTACTAAGTACTAGAGGATAAAAAATAAGGGAAAAAATCTATCTGTCCTTAATGAGTTCAGTCTAATGGGAGAGACAATGCACAAACAACTACGTACAAACTATATACAAGATAAATTGGAAATAGTCAACAGACAGATGACAGATTTAGATCTGTGAATCATTGTCAGAGATGATAGTTGAATCTGTATGAATTGATAAAATAATCAAGCGGAATAGATGGAGAACAGAAGGGCTAAGACAAAGCCTCAAGGGGTAACTATAGTTGATGGACATGACCTGACTAAGAAAAACAGGCATTATCAGAGACGTAGGAAGTAAATAACACAGACATGTCATGAAAATCTAGAGAAAAGACAATGTCAAAAAAGGGTCAGACACTGAAGAGTGATCAAAGACTATTTCATATTTTCATATATCACAGATAACCTTGGAGAGAGCAGTTTCAGTTGAATTGTGAGGTTGGAATGTAGACTACAGTTAAGAAAGTGAGATGAAAGGAAGTGGAGCCACACTTTGTGGATGATCTCAAGGAGTTAAGTCACAAAAGGGAGAAGAAATTTAGGACAATAGGGGAGATGGGTTGATCAAAAGAAGGCTTTTGGAAGATGGAAAACACACTTAGGAAGGAGCCAGTAGACAGGGGAAAATTGAAGGTAACAAGAGACTGAGAACAATAGAAATGCCAACATGCTGGAAAAGACAGAATGGGGATCACTTCTGCATATAGAGGAACTTGAGTGAGAAAGAAGACAAATGACCTCTTCTTGTGAGACTGGGATAGAGAAAGGGAAAGTTAAAGAACTAGGAAGTTAGAGTGAGAGAATACCAGACTTCTCTAGTCTGACAACAGGAATGGAGGTGGAGAAAAAGACTATGAGCAAGTTATTGAACTGATTGGAGAAGGAAGGAGACTGTCTTTTGCTTTGGTAGACAATAGTCAGCACAATGTCAATTGATGATTAATATGGATTGAATGAATTTCACAGGAGGAGAAATCACTGAATTGTGGTGGTAGAGAGTCTGGAAGTGGCAATGAGGAGCAAAGAATAGTCTAGTTCTCTCACTGTGTTCTCTGTGTGTGTTGGTGGGAAGTTATTAGTGAAATTGTAATCAATCCTGGAAATTATGGCCAGGGAAGTTGTGTCATTAGGAGGGAGTCAGATCACAAGGAATGCCAAAAAAATTAAAGCAAAAAGAAAGGAAATGTTTTAAGAAAAAAACTAGTTTGTTTCCCATGGAGTTTCACTCCAGAGAGCAGAGTGAAATGGGTGGTTAGCTGCAGAAAGACTGGATTGAGGAGAATGGGAATTTGAGGACTGAGAACAGGATATGCCTACTTGCAGTGAAGGAATTCAGGATAATGGGGGGGGGGCAGAATGATGCAATGAAAGTTTGTGATCCCTGAAGAATAAGTTCAGATTGATTAATATTGTCCAGCCTGGAAGCAGAGTTGTCACAGAACTTTAAGCAAGTATGAGTAGATTGAAGTGTTTGGAGGGGAGAGTTCTTGGATAGGGATAACTGGTGAATTTGTAGGTGGAGCATGAAAGATTAGGTGCTTAGGGAGCCTTCCTGGGGAAGGTGCAGGTGAGACAAAATGTCTGTGAAGTTTAGGTACTTATAAGGAGTGCTTGGAACCTAAGGCTTCTCAGAGAGGCAGCACTGTCACATACAAGGCTGGCTTGAATTAGTAAGATTCTGGTCATATCATTCAATGTTGGACTAAAGCTTAGGAAGCTATAGCAAAGAGGAGACAAGGTGGGAAAAGACAATCACAGAAAATCTCATTGAGGGAAATGCCTTGCTTTCCCTTTATTCTCTACTTGTCATCTGACCCAAGAATAGATAGTTCTATCCCAGAACCCCTCCAGGGTATCATCTTCTATAGAAAAATGACAGGGGCGAGAAGATATCTAAGAATGGAATAATTTAAAGCATTTCCAGGAGAATATCTTTTGTGGCATTAAATAGATTAGAAAGGGTGATTCATGGTATACTTGAAGGTCTCAAAAATCCATAGGCTGGCAAGTTTAATGATGCATCTAAATTTGAGTGAGCAAAATCAGGAGAACATTATATACAGTAATAACAATATTGTAATGAAAACCAAATTTGAAAAATTTAGCCACTCTGATTAATATAATGATTCAAAACCATTCCAAAGGAGCCATGATGAAAAACATTATTTATCTCCAGAGAGAGATTTCATAAACCCAGAGTATGGATTGAAACCTACTTTTTTTTCATTTTATGTTTCTTGTTTTTCTTGTTTAAATTTTTTGGTAACATGGCAAATATGGAAATATATTTTGTATACTTTCACATGTATAATTCCTATGATATTGCTTTCTTAAAGGGTGGGGTAAGAGTGAAAGAAAGGGAGAAATTTTGGAAATAAAAATTTTTTAAAGGAATGTTAAAAATAAATAAATAAAAAGGGAAAAAAGAATTAATGATCTAAATTAAAAACTGGAATTTGACAGTTAACCTGCTGTTAAACTTCTTGTTTCTGAACAATATACCTTGAGTCCCATTTTGAATTTAAGAAGTTGAGTCATATAATATCTATAGGTTAGTAAAACACAATCTGCCATGGAATAAAATTTTAAATCTTTTGAGGGAGGAAAAGGAAGTCACTGAATTAATTTCCCAATGTATAGGAAACTATATAAAATCTGAATTTTGATTGCTTGAAATCGTCATGATTGGCAAAACAATGTTAACTATTGTAGAGTTTAAACACAAGTACAGCTGTTGTAAGGGGATGTTCAAGGAATTTCTTGTAACAGAGAAGGGCCACTCATCAACTCAAGGGAATGTAAGGATAAGCCATCTAAATGAAACAGTAGAAACAGCTGGTGCACTCATAAATTTATATGAGACAGTTCAGCTGTATAGAATGAAAATTATGTTCTACTAACACTCTTTTTAATTAACTATAAAAGAGATTGCATTGCAAATTATAGAGATAATATCTGTTATTCAAATAAAACTATTGTTTTTTCATTCAAATAGCTTTCCCAAATTTATTTTACTAATCTCTTCAATAATTAGAAGTTTGGCTCATAAACATGTTTGATGACACAAAATTGATGGTTTTGCCTTTACTTGGAAGGCAGTTTTAGCTTTGTTAAGAAGTCTTGCAAATGTTTTTTGGGGGTGGGGGATTAAAATTCTTGGTTAAAATCAGGTTAAAAAAAAACAATTATTCTCTTTATTTAAATTATCTCTGATTTACCTTCTCACCATTATCACAAGTAATTAAAAGTTAGATATAATTTGTACTAATCAGTACTTTTTCTCCCCCAACAAAGGTATGATATGTATTTCATTAGCTTTATACTGATTTTGCTGTCTATTGAGCTAATAGATAACATTTTGCATAATGGAACAAAGATTTAATTAATTTTGAATAATTAAAAAAAACCCTTCTGCAGGATTTCTCCTGACATTTTGTTGACAACAATGCCGTTTTCAAAGGGTAAAATAATTTCCTGAGAGTATGTGTCCTGACCACTGAGACAAGATGGGTGCTTACTGGTACTTCTCTCATAAGTTTATATGAGAAATGTAGTTGGTGTCATCAAGATTGTAACCTGTTTGAACCTCTTTTACTAAGGCAGCTTGGGAAACACAGTCTAGGATGAGACCATATGGTGGTTGAAAATTAAATAGAGAAAAATGGAGTCTAATTTGAGTTATGTAATCCAGCACAGAGATGAACAGAGATGCTACCAACAAACCTGAAGTATTAAAGAGCTTAGGCACTAGTAGAATACAATGAGTATAGTGCATTAAAAAAGATAGTCCAGAGGAGAATTCTGGTGCATCAGAAATAGCTTGTGTAACCCATTGGACTTTAAGACTGTTTTTTAAAAATTTGTTTCCTGCTTCCTTTATAGGATCTCAAGAGAGCTTACCAAGGTTACTGACGTCTCAACTAATGGATCTTTTTTTTTCCCCTCAGTTCACAGCCTTCTTGATATCTCTTTAGTTTTTAAATTATGCATATAATATTCTCCTTCTACATCAAGAGTTCTTTATTCAATTGCTTCAGTTATGTCTGATTCTTCATGACACCATGTGGGGTAAATATACTGGAGTGGTTTGTCATTTTCTTCTCTAATTCATTTCTCAGATGAGAAACTGAGGTAAACAGGATTAAGTGACTTGTCCAGAGTTACACAACTGTAAGCAAGGAAAATCTTCTATACTCAAAGCCCTGGGTAACAAGGCTATGCCACTTCTTATTATAATCCCCTTTCATTGGCAAAGAAATGTGGGCACATAATGGGATTAGACCCCACAATCATTATCATTGCTAAACAAGGATAGCCCTGATAAATCCTAAATGTACAGGTAACATCTGACTCTCCCCTCTCAAGTCCTTGAAGCCTCTTTGCTCATGTGCCTTTGGGGCATGACAAAGCCCTTATTTTTTTTTTCCTCCCCATAAGAATGAGTGCCACCCAAGTAGTCCCTGAATTGCCAGTGATGAAGTTGGAAATCTACTTATTTCAGAGTTAAATGGTAAGAAGAGCCTTCCTGGAATGTTTGCTCGAAGGCAGAATGACTTTGGGTTTCATGAAACATATTTACTTGACATCTAGCACAAAAAAAAAGACAAAATGTATACGTTTCTGTCACAGCTATTGCTGTGAATACTTTGTCTGATTTAGAAACCTAACAATTCTTTCCCTTGTATGGTATCTTGAAGCACTTCAGAGTTATTATCATCTGCTGGGCAGAATTATTATCTCTATTTTACATCTAGAAAACCTGAGCCTCAGATGTCTTCCCTGGAGCGACATGACTTTGTTCACTGTAAAAATAGCAAATATTCAGAGGCTACTTAAAACAAGATTCTTTAAGGATGAAGAATCCCAGAATCAAAAGGTTGAAAGTAACCTCAAACCTCAAAGGTCATTTTTTTGTTCTTCTCTTTCCAAATAGAGCTGTATGTGGATATCAATGTTACATATATATCTCCATAGAAGAGGCATATAAATTTAAAAAAATCATATGCCTGCATCTGTATTTAATTTACCATTGTAACGTATGCATATTCACAGAAAGAATCATCCAATGTCTATGAGAGTTAAGGATATAGACCACAAGTCTGATTTAAAAAAAAATATCAATGTGACTCTTTGGAGCTACTCTACCATATTTTTTTAAGTGTAGGGATATTCTAGGAGTATGGCAAGAAAATTGGAATTGAAGTTGGAAGATGTGGATCTGAATCATTCTGATACATACCAGTCTTGTACCTTGGGTAAATTACTAAATCTTCTTAGGACTTTACTGACTTCAGCATAAAGTGGGGAAAATTATATTCACACGGTTACTTAACGGGGGGGTAACCAGGTAGCACAGTAGATATAGAGTGCCAGCCCTGGAGGTGGGAGAACTTGTGTTGAAATCTGGCCTCAGACAGTTCCTAGCTGTGTGACCTTCGTAATAAGGGAATTAAGCAAGTAGGGTTGTAATAGGGAAATTAAGGCAAGGTAAAGTTGTAATAGAGGGTAAGGAAGGTAAGGGACTAAAGGCTGGAGTTAATAAGGGACTAAACCAGATTAAGGTGATAATGGGGGATAAAGGCACTGTGGATAGGGGTTTGTGGATCCCTAAGGCAGTAAAGTGGATAAGGAGGGTACTATAGTGGAGCAAAGGGAGAGGATGAGGTAATTTAGGGCAGGGAGACAGACTGGGTACACAGGTTGAGACAGAGACATTAAAGGGAAACAGACTGAGCCCTTCAAGTAGGAAGGGCACTTCTACAGACAAAGGTTAGGGCTAGCCAGGAATGGCTTGAAAAGGGCTTTCTAGTCAGTTTCTCAGGTTCACGAAGGAAGAGTCCAGAGGAAGTATTGAGATTGCACTTCCTCTCAAAATGGATGCCTCCAACTCCCTCAGGACCCAGAGAGAATATTATTCCTTTCTCCCCTTCTCCCTCTCTTATCAATCAACTAATGAATTAGCCAAAGGTTTGTTTAAGTGACAAACAGGGTTTATTGAGTTTCAGGGTTGATTGAAAAGGACAGAGGGATACAAGGTAACTCTAACAGCTGCCTAGGGCAAGCTTCAGGTTGAGGAGGGAGACAGGAATGTGAGACTGAGAAAAGACCTGCCTAACTCAGCCCTGAGAGGTTTTGTTGCCTAAAAGGGGTAGGAAAGTTGGATACAATGATTCAAGAGATAATTTGTATCAAGGGAAGTCCTACTTGACTAAGGGGAAATTAATCTACAAAGTTTGAAAGCTACCACCCAGATCCATCCTCCTTTCAAAAACCCACAGAAATTCAGGAAGGGAAAGTGATGATTGGGAATAGAGGAGGTCAGGGAGATCCAAAGGAAATAGCTAAGCTAACAAATTTTAAGAGAAAGGCTGCAGAATAAAGGCCAGGTTTGAGTCCAAAGATAGAGCACAGTTGACCCTCCTACTCTCATTGAGTCTCCAGGATCAACTGCCACTAGTCAGGGTTCTAAACCCTTTTCAACTGTCAGAAATTCTGCAATAAGGCTTTGCAGGGTTAATATGCACCCTCTGCACTACACCTTGGGCAAGTTATTTAAGCCCATTTGTCTAACTCTTGCCATTATTTTCTCGAGTTGTTATGAAGAAAAAAAAGGGTTAAAAAAGTAAAATAAATATTTTTAAAAATGGCAACTAAGGTTCAGCATGAACTAGTGGATAGAATGTTGGACTTGGAGAATGATGAACCTGTTTCAATTCTGTCTCTGACAATTACTAGCAGTGTGACCCAGGACAAGTTACTTGATTTTTTTTGGTCTTAGTTTCTTTGTCTTCAAAAGGAAGTTTCGAAATGAAATGAGGATCTAAATTCTTGGACGACTTGTGAATATTTGTGAGAAAATATATGCAAAAGTCTAGATACCTTAAAGTGTTAGATAAATTTTATTTATTATTGGAGCTTTGGTTTCCTCTTTGGCAAAAATGGGCTTAAGACTTCTGCTCCCTCTTTCAAACGTAGTGAAGACAGCATATTGTAAACATTAAAACGATATAGAGACATTGGTCTTTATTGCTTCCTCTCTTGCATTGTAGTTATTATCAATCCACTTCAGTTTTGAAAGGGAAGTCAAGAAATGTGTTTTCTTTGAGTTGAACCTAAAATGAATGGATTTGGAGACCTCATAAAGTTATTGTAAGGAGACTGTTTTATAAACTACAGTGTTAAATAATTTGAACTATTGTTATTATCACCTAACTCAGGAAGTTTTTTGGGTTGAGGTCCCCATAGGTTTCTTCACCATAGTGACTTGTTACTTTTATTTCAATATTTCTTATTCCTTAGAAAATCATTATTGGAGGAGCAAGAGATGAGCCCTACCTCCTACACAGGTTCCTTGCTTCTAACTTTCCTGTGCTTCCACCCTATGGGAAACCACAGAATTGTGCCTCCATACCAACAGATTGAAACTATGTAATTATCTTTTCTCGACAATTTTCCACTCTTACTTAAAGAAGTCTTCCATTCCTAAGAATCTGGATGGACAGATGTTAGGTAGCTATTACTTGAAATTTAAATACAATAATTTAAGCCTAAATATTTATGTGTGTGTGTGTGTGTGTGTGTGTGTGTGTGTACGTGTGAATATATTTAGCAACTGGGATTACCTATAGAAATTTCTTTCTTGACTATAGGCTCTTCCTCCTTCTTTGATATATTAGGACTTCTAGTTAGCTAATACAAATGTATATGAAAATATTGTTAAATAACAAATTTAAGGGGGGGAGTTTCAGTAGAGTTAAAGGAATATTATTATGTAGTTTTTCAGCTCACATCCCCCTGTGACATAAAGGACACAAAGGGGCAGTTGCTGTTTACTATGGTAGATTTTGGGCAACTCCGTGGTACAGTAGATGTAGCATTTCTTGGAATCAGGAAGACTCATCTTCATGAGTTCAAATCTGCCCTCAGACACTTTCTATCTGTGTGACTCTAGGCAAGTCACTCAATCCTGTTTGTTTCAGTTTCGTCATATATAAAATGATCTGGAGAAAGAAATGACAAACCACTCCAATATTTTTTCCAAGAAAACCCCAAATAGGGTCATAAAGAATTAGATGATTAAAAATGACTTAACAATAACAAAAATAATAAATATGTGAATCAAATAATTTTCCTTCCAAAGGTAGAACTCTAAATGTGAGTCTCACACGTCAACCATGGAATAAGACACCAACTTTACGAGGAGGCAGTATAATTGTAATATTGGCCTGCATCAGAAACCTTGGTTCTTCTTCTAGGCTAATGGCATTGAAGTTCTTAGCCTAAACAAAGTTTGGGAACTAAGGCTAACATATTACAGTAATTCTCTATACTTCATGTGGTAATATCAGCTAATAGGGACAGCTTATTGGCACAGTGGATAGAATGCCTGAACTGGAGTCAGGAATCCAACCTGAGCTCAAATCTGGCCTCAGACACTTCCTAGCTCTGTGACCCTGGGCAAGCCAGTTAGCCCTATTTGCTTCAGTTTTCTCATCTGTAAAATGAGCTGGAGAAGGAAATGGCAAACCACTCCAGTATCTTGTCCCAGAACACCCCAAATGCGTTCATGAAGAGTGGTCCATGACTGAAATAACTGAACAATTAGCTGATAATGAGCAAATAAGGCTTGTGTAAAAAGACTTTATTGAACTGATATGTCTATGGAATGGTGATTATAAATTTTGTTTCAATGAACCATAGAGATTTCTTTAGTGCTAGGTCTGCAAAGGGTGGAGATCAGCTAGCACAATGTCATTATTTTACAGATGAGAAAATAGAGACCAATAAAGATCAAATGCTTTGCTTACATAAGGTTAGACAGAATCAGTGTAGAACTGAGATGAAATTCGTAGCTTCTGACTCTATGAGAGAATATTTGTTCTGGAATACTTTATTACTTCTGACTGGCTTTGGGTAGGCTCAGTCTAAGTCTACATAAAATCATATTTAATAATAACTTTTCTCTTCCCTCTCACCCAACATTTTCTCTGTCCCTTCCCCTTTTTTCTTTGGCATGCCAGATAAAACACACAAATGAGTTAAATATAATTTTCCTGATCTTAAGAAATTTATAATGAAATTAAGACAATCTGGATGTTAAAATATTTGTGATGACTTGTGCTTTTCTGAATAGAAAGAAAATGAGAAGGACTTCATATCAGTACAGCCAGTGAAGAATATAGAGGGGCATCTTGGGAGGAGAAGCAGTTCTATGAAAAGATTCAGCTGGAGATTGCCCACAAGACATTGTTTGCTATATGTATACAAACTAGATAAAGACTTTGGAAACAAGGGGGAAAAACAGGCTAAACAGATCATATAGGAAGCTTTTCTTAAGATCAGGAAAATTATATTTAACTTATTCATGTATTTTGCCTGGAATGCCAAAGGAAAAAGGGAAAGGGGCAGAGAAAAGGTTGGGTGAGAGGAAAGGGAAAAGTTATCAAATATGATTTTATGTTGACTTAGACTGAGCCTACCCAAAGCCAGTCATAAAGGATTAGATGATTAAAAATGACTAAATAATAACAAAAATAATAGATATGTGAACCAAATCATTTTCCTTCCAAAGGTAGAACTCTAAATGTGAGTCTCACATGTAATAATGGCAGGATTCCAAGTTCTTGTACCACTATATTTCTTTGAACATTTTCCTTTCTCCCTCTAGGATGAACACAGTCCATTGCAGAGGTCTATATTTTGGTATATAATGTTTAAGGATCTAAAAAGACTCCTATCTGATTTTATTGGCAATAATGACCATAGTAAAGGAGTAGGCATTAGGACATCAGAATCATGTGGAGATTTCGTCAGGTCACACAAACTAGAAAGAAGGCGAAAGCTGACAGCAGTTTTCATGGAAAGGGGAGAGAACTGAACTGGAATCAATGAGAATTTCTTTAAGGGTATAACAATAAACAGAGCCAGAACCAATGTTATAATAGAGGAGAGATAGAGAGAGAGTCTATATGAGGGTGAGACTCTCTTCTAGCTCTCCCCTCCCACCGATTATACACTGGGAGACTTTGAGGGGGTGTCACCCTGAAACTGGGTGACCTGGGTGGTCGTGCTGCCCCACAGTAGTTGGGGAAGAGGCTTCCCTATAAGATGAGGTATGCAGTACCCCAATCTGATTCTGAATGAGGGTGGGGTTCATGCAAGCCTCCCCTCCAAGGTCAGTCAACTTCATAGCGGGTGGTCTGGCCCCAAGATGGAGGCAGCCAGACCAAACTGTAGTTTCCTTCCCCCTTGTTGTCTCTCAGGCACTCTGGAATGCTATCACTAATGAATGGCTTTTATTATTCACAATTCAGGGACTGAGGAAGGGGGTGAAGGGCAGAGGGATTTTGGGGTACCCTCTTCTCTATTTCAATGGGGTCTATCACTTGGGTGGGAACCTTTGGGGTTCCCACTCCCAAGCTTCTGATCCCCCCTCCACTTTTCTTTCTGTTTCTATTTCTATTCTTCTCTATAATTTTAAGTTAGACCAGAAAGGGTCTCTCAGCAAGGTTGGGTAATGGGAGAAGGAGCCTAAGAGATTGCTCACAAAATGGAGTCCAAACACTTAGCTAACTCTATGATTGAAGCCTTGCTGGGTGAGATGCAATGGAATCTTTGACCAGGGAATCAGGGTTTGAATGTCCAAAGAAATATCCTCAGGAAGCCCTCAGGACTGGATCTGAGCTGGAATGTCCACCTTTTTCCTCTCCCAGTCCTCAGCTGGAAGTCCCCTCTTCTCCTTCTCCCTCCCTTCTGACTGTTCCTAGAATCCCTCTGGTCTCAACTGTCACCAATTGTCAGTCACTCCTTCTCTGGCTCCTTTTTTTTTTATTTTAAACCTTTAACTACTGCGTATTGACTTATAGGTGGAAGAGTGGTAAGGGTAGGCAATGGGGGTCAAGTGACTTGCCCAGGGTCACACAGCTGGGAAGTGTTTGAGGCCGGATTTGAACCTAGGACCTCCCGTCTCTAGGCCTGGCTCTCAATCCACTGAGCTACTCAGCTGCCCCCTCTCTGGCTCCTTTTGTCCCATGCCCCTTGCACAAATCCCATCCTTACAAGGGCAACCTATTATATTTAAATTACTTGAAAAAATTCTAAGTGAAGACATTTAGCTGCAAAAGTCTTTTAATTATTGCATCGGCAAGATTTCCTTTCCATGCTACTCTCTGTGTTCTAGAATATCCTAGAACATTATCAAGGGAAACTGTCTTCTTTAAAAATTAAGAGTAAAAATAATACTTATATGTTGCAAATTAAATTTACAGGATATTTCCCAAGCTCTGTGAAGTAGTAAGTATGCACAAATCATGTCCATTTTACAAATGATGAATAAAGTGAACCTAGAAGTCATTCTGGACTACTTTATATCTTTTACCATCCCTCTTGTTGCTCTATACCCAGGCTGTTGCTAAGTTTTTTTACCTTTGCAACATCTCCTGAATACTTTAAGTCCAAACTAAAACCCCACTTTGTACAGGAAAACTTTCCCAACCCCTCAATCCCAATGCTTTCCCTCTTTTAATTATTTCCTGTTTATCATATATACCTCTTGCTTCATATATATTTGTTTTTATATTGTCTTCCCTATTTGATTGTAAACTACTTGAGGGCAAAGACTGTCTTGACTTTTTGCATTTCCAGCACTTAGCACAGTGCCTGGCATATAATAAATGTTTAATAAATGTTTTGAGCAGCTAGGTGGTCCAGTAGATAGAGTGCTGGGCATGAAGTCAGGAAGATTCATCTTCCCAAGTTTCTCTCTGGCTTCTTACACTTACTAGATTTGAAACCCTGGACAAACCACTTCACTCTGTTGGCCTCAGTTTCCTCATTTATAAAATGATCTGGAAAAGAAACTGACAAACTATTCCAGTAATTTTGCCAAGAAAACCCAAAAAGGAATTACAAAGAGTTGTATGTAACTTGAAAGAACTGAACAACAAATAAATGTTTATTGAATGAATCAATGAGAGTCAGGGTGTTATAGCTTACCTGCCTCCAAGTCCCTTAATAAATGTTTGTCCAACTGGAAAAAAACAACAACCCTAACAAAACACACAATCTCTCACCAGCTTTAATACAAGCTGCTTTATTTTTGCTAAAGCCCTTAACTAACTTCTTTTAGGCTTAGTTGTCTCATCTGTAGAATGGGGATAATAAAAAAAAGTTTTTGTGAGGAAAGGGCAATACACACTTTAAAGTATTGTAGAAATATGAACTTGACCTAGATAAAAAGGGTCATATCTGGGGCTAGAATCCAGGTCTACACTTTAAGCTCAGTTAAAAAACATATTACACCATGCCAGTATTTAGTTTTCTATTCCTAAAGAAAGTATTATATAGTATCATATATAAATATATTGAACATTATAAGGTATTATATATTATTAAAAATAAAGCATTATTATATACTTTTTCTGTGAATGTTTCTAAGTGGTCAGGATTCAAAAATGTTTCAAGCCAAGTTGACAGATGTCTCACCATAAAGAACACAATGCTTATTTTGTCAGTTATTAATAGAAATATAAGGCAAGCAGGGGTAGTGATGGAATCTGGATGGAGGTTCTTGAGGATTGCTGCCAGAGTATCAGTAGGAAGTGTGAGCACTTTATTTTACCTCTACTGCAACATCAAAATACCTCTCCAGAGAACACAACTATTTAAAGAGGCAGTGTGGTGTAGGATATTAGGCACTGGAGTTTAGCCCAGAGATTCAGGTTCAGGTTCTAGAAAATGGTGGTTGTATGACACCATGGACAAGTCCTTCACTGTCTTGAGGTCTTATTTGCTCTAAGAGACAAGTTTCAATTTTCATTGGTAGGGAAAATTTTCCCAATGGGAGGGCTTAGAGAATCACAAGCTCTACCCATTTTGAAAAAAAAATCACCTAAAATCTAAATCTTCAATCAAATCTATAATCTTCAACAAAAACACATTACAAAGGGCAAATTCAAATTGCAAATTTGATGGATACTCCATTGCTCTTTACAGAGCAGAATACAGGTTGAATTGCTGAGAAACCAAAAGTAATTTCACGATATTTCAACAATGAGAGTGGTCTACAGGTCAGAGGGAAAGGAGATGATATTCAGAATAGGATTTAAAATACAGAGAAAAGAAAATGACTGCCTTCTCCTCTCCTTTAGAAAGGCAAAAACCATGAGGCATATGTACATAAAAAATTCATTGTCAAATCAAGTCACCTTTTTTATATTTGGGGGAACTTTACTAGACTTCCTATTTGTAAGAGATGCTGGTCTAGAGGCTTTTAATTGACAATTTTATGAACCATCTGGAACTAAAAGGAAAATATGACAAGAGAAAATCTTAGAGACAAGGAATTGACTTAAAAAATCACCAAAAATCATTCTTCAGCAATGTTCCAAGACTGTTACATGAAAGTATGACTCACTGTGGGTGGAGCAAAGATGGGTACAGTCTCAGGGTACTAGAAAGACTGCTAGCCACAATCTCAGCCAATCCCAGGGAAAGGAATATGTCATCTCTGGGCAACATTCAGTTTCTCCAAATGCTTTCTCCTGAAACTTTAGGGCTTTTTTCATGTTATAGGGATGAAAGAAGAACTGTCAATTTAGACTAATAATAATAACTCTCTCTATCTCACACACACATACATATATACACACACACAAACACACACACACACACACATATGGTTCAGAGAAGCAGATTTAGGATCAATGTGAAGGAAACTTCCTAACAATTAGAGTTATTCTCAAAATTAAATGAGATGCTTTGGAAGGCAAACCAGGAGTATGTTGGAGCCAGCTTAGACTGGCTTCTATGAGAATTTGCACCCCCAAAACTGAAAAATCAGGGTTTGATACATTGTTTTATCAATTGTCTAGAATTAAGAAAGTAATGGAGAACATACTAATAATGAAAATTTAGACTTAGTGTGCCAAAGGGGTATATATGTATGTATATGTATATGTGTAAATAGATCTGTGACATATTACTTTGAGGTTCATGTAGGATAAACCCAAGAAGGTAAGGAGAATCTGAATAAGATGGTGCTATAGTGGAATAGCCACAATCATTGGATGTAGAGTTGAAAGGGCCCTTTGAGATTGTCTAGTTGGACTTTTTCATCTCACATGGGTTCTCTTTTTCAGGTCATTTGATCCCAAATCAGTTCTCTGTGTATGTGCTGTATTGCTCCCTAGACTGTACAACAACTCTGAGAAATGGAAGGTTGAGGAAAGATAGTTGGATTTTGAATCAGAGAACTTGGATTTGAAAACTGGTTCTATTATTTTCTATCTGTGTTACTTTGGATAAGTTACTCTATTTTACTGGGTCTCATTTTTTCAACTTCGAATTGTAAGAGTTGTAGAAGATGGTTAGATATTCTTCCATGCTGTAATCTATCATCTAAAAAGTAAGCTTGCCATCATTGAAAGTGCCCAGAATTTATAATCATGAATTGGTCTCTAAAAAGGATTTTCCCACTTTCTATTTGCATGACCTTGGGTAATTCATTTCTCTTATATATTGAACAGTTTCCTCACTTATAAAAAACAAAGCAACTTTTAGAACCTTTTCTTTACTCCAAATTCTATTATTATATGCAAATAATCAGACTAGTTGCAAAAGGAACTTTCTACTAAAAGTAAAACCTTCCTGCTAACAAGATCTTACCACTCTAGGTTATAAAGGGATTTCCATTTAGAATTTCCTCTGTAAACTATAAAAAAGAATCCATTTTCCACCAGTGACCAGGCAATTATTGATTAAAATCTTTTTTGGAATTTGACATTTCTAAGTAGAACAGCAGAAATTGTAATTGATGAGAGCTGGCTATGGGAGGTGGGTAGAAGGAGAGAAAGAACATGAATCATGTAACTATGGAAAAATATTCTAAATCAATTAATTAAATAAAATTTAAAAAAGAAAGAAAAAATTGTAATTGAGATCTCTTTAAAATGAAGAAATTCTTATTTCTTCAGCATTAAAATTAGAGCTTAAGTACTTTATATTTTATAACAAGAAAGGAATAAAATAGAATGTCCAAATTTTCCCCTGTCCCCAAAGGAAGAGAAAGTCATGAATTCCTTAGGAGCCCCACAATTCAAGACTGTCTATAACTTTTAATCATTCTGAGAGTATTGAAATCATCTGGCCTCAAGGTGGAGCTGTTATATTTCATTGAAAAAGAAGACAGTTTTGGCTTTCCTCAGAATTTCATTCTAACTAGAATGAATCATTTTTTAAAAATTCTGTGTTCAATGACAAATGGCAGGAGGTTACAATTTTTTTTTAAAAAAAATAATTCTATCAGTTCAGAAGACAATGATGTTATTGAAAACTATGTTTACATGGTATCCCTTAGCGGTATGTTCTTTCTGTTACAATAGTTCTATGGGAGGATTACACAGACATCTACATAAGAGTTGTCAAACAAGAATGAAACTCTTCTCATTATGGTTCCTCATTCTGTTTTCTAAATGGGTTTTCTGTGTGTTCATTAGAGTTATTCTAGACGGTTATGGCAGCTTGTCAAACCAATGGGACACTGGATATATTGAGCCCTTATTCCATAGTCTAAATAACCTTTTAAGGACTCCTTTTTCTCCCTACTATAAATACCTTCTGAATTTTAGACTTAAATGGCATCATTGTAATACATTTCACATGGCTTTATGGCTAAAATGGGATCCTTCTTATCAGTAAATATACACTGGTGACCGAGGTAATTTCAACACTTAAAAATTATTCCTACAGTCCATGACTGGAGGATATCAGAGAAAGATGGATTTTTTCTAATTTGGCAATTAAAGAAGAAAAGAATCCACCTAATAGATCTAAGAACAGGGAAATCAAGCTTCAGGATGTCTTATGTAGCATTTGATTATTGGATTTATTTCAAACTGGAATAATAAATGTGAGCTTGCCTCAGAGATTTTTGGAAGCCCATTGCATATAGATTTAGTTGAATTGATTATATGTCGTGTTTTGTGGATTTTTCCAGGCAGATCCCATATTAAAAATCACATTGCTACTTTTTAAAAAAAGTTTCTGGGGATATTTTAGGTATATTTAATGCTGGGGTGATTTTTTCCATGATAAGTATTTCATTAGTTAGAATGAGAAAAATAAGAGAAAATATACATAAGAGATCTGATTTTATGTTAATTCTACTATCAACAGACTATTATAGTATCTAGAGTCTTAGCAAATTGTACGTCTCTTCAAGAAGGTATATCTGTGTAAAATTTTTGAAACATATTACATATATACATATTCATAGTATATGTATTTACATGTACACACACATGTATTCTACTCATATCATCTTCTAGTATCTCAACCTTGAATCGAGGTGATCCTGGATTCTCAAAGACTTATCTATCTACTAATGACTTAGTCAAGTGGCAACTTCAAGGTGACAAATTTTTTGGCCATGACAACTTTTAAAGATCACCTGCTTAGTCACAGATCTGAAAGAGATTGTCATTTGAGGACAGACAGATAGGCAGAGACATGATGGACAGGTAGACAGATAGCACTGGACTTTTAACTTCAGACTTCATTGGTTTAGGGAAGTTCCACATTAGGAAACTACTACAAATGTAGGTTGGAGTATTCTTTCAAACTTAGTGTTATAGTTGCCTAGAATATTCAGTAGTTAAGTAGTTTTGTCCAAAGTCATACATACATATAGTGTGTGTAAAAGAAGAAATTTGAGACCAGGGTCTCTACGTTCTTATGTTAGCCATCGTTTGCAATGCAACAAAACATCAAACATTTATTAAGTAATTACTATTGCCAGGAATTGTGCCAAGTGGTAGAGATGCAAATGAAAGCAAAAAGAAAGATAGTCTCTACCCTAACGGAGCTTACATTCTAATGAAGAAGATAGTACACAAAAAAGAGAAGACCATGGATGAGGATGAGGGAAGGGGGAGATACCAGGGTTGGGGAAGCCCAGAAAGTCAGTAGTAGAGGCAGAAAAGGAATGAAGACTGTTGGCTAGGGTCCCTTCTCACCCACAGGAGAAACTCATCAGTGGAAGACTGGCATTATGGAGGAATGTTTCAGCAGTTGAGATATGGTAGAAAAGGTAGAAAAGTCCAGAAAGTTAGAAATAAGAGTCAAGAGGGGAATGAAAGTTGACCATATTGGGGATCTCTCCAAAATGGAATACCTGGGTAGAACTTACCAGGCTGGCACTGAGGAGAAGAAAAAAGTTTGTGTCCTTTCACATGATCTTTCTTGATAGCTCTTGCATCATAATGCCCTACCCTAGCCCCATGTAGGAATTTCATTTCATCACTATGAATCTGGCTACATGATGTGAATAGGCAGAAATAGAAGAACAAATATGTAATCCAGATGTGTCAAAATTTTTGGAAGTTTGTCAAGTAGAATCAAACATCTGGATGACTGACAGAATTATTCACCTGTGTAAACAATAGCCTGCCAGTTAATAGATAAATATCTATATTTAATAACCTTTTATCTTTGGAAGTCTATTAACCTGAAACCATCCTCGTCTAAATCCCCAAATGTATAATCATGGAGTAATTGATGTACTGTCAATATCCATAGGTAATCTAATTTATATCTAGCATATAATTAAAACCCCTCCTTTTACAGATAATGAAAGTGAGGTCTAAGAGGCAATGATTAGCTCAAGATCAAATATAAAGTAACAAATCTGGGATTCAAGTTCTGGTTCTCTGATTCCAAAGCCAATGTTTTCTCCATTATCCCAGTTTACCTCTTGACCTCCACTAGGTCCATCATCAGTAGGATCCATCTGAAAGAAGCAAAGGGAATGTTTTCAAAATCATGAAAGAATACTACAGGTCAAGGACCTCTTGATCTGAGATTTCTGCAGTGTGGGAACACCCTCCATCTACACAGATGGTAAATTATAGATTACCAGGCCAGAATTTATGGTTTTAGAAAGTTGCCTGAGGGTTCAGGAGGTTAAATGACTTGGCCATGATCAGACAGCATGTAACTATCAGTGGAGGAAGGATTTCCACTCAGATTTTCTGACTCTATATCCACACTAGCCAGGCCCTCTTTCCAACATAAAGGGAAAGAAAATTGTAGAAATTAAACTATAAGGAATATTACAGTGTTATCTGCCCTGAGGGGTCTGAGATTGACCAGATCGGTATCTCATATATTTCTATACTGGGAGGTTTTTATCCTGGCTGTGTAAACTTGTTTAGTTTTTTAAAAATGACTTTATCTAAATATAATTGAAATTATTTCAATATCATTTCCCTTGTAATACTCCATATTTTAGGCATTTAAAATATTTTGATAAGGGATCCATAAGCTTAGCCAATTTGCCAAAGGGTCTATGACATGAAATAAGTTAAGAACTCCTGTTCAATACCTACTGCACAGTTAGCTGGCCAGCACCCAAAAGATCTGCTTAAGGTCTGACAGAGCTGTCAGAGGAAAAATAAAACCTAAATTTTCCAGGATTCTCAAGCTTAGAATCTCATATCTAATCAAAGAACCCACTTAAGTTAATTTAGCATCCTGAAGCCTAATCTCAAATACAACAGAAAAGTGTTTCTAAATTGCAGGGAGTCCTAGGTTGTATACTTTGCCTGGCTTCAACTTTAGGTCGTATTTGTCACATTTTACATCATTCAGCAGTTCTGGAATCTGTTTTGGATAATTCTTTAGAGACCACTATCTCTTGCCTCTACATTTATTCCTATGAGATTTTTTTTTAATGTTCCTATGGGAAATTAGGTTTTAAAGGACTCTGTTGAATGAAGTTCACGTTTCTAGGAATACAGCTCCAATTTTAGTCAAAGAAACTACACATTTGAAATGACAGGTCTAAGAAAATATTGTCAATTTATAGGCCCTCTTCTCTATAGCAAATTCCACTCTGATCCCAGATTAAAAAACTGATTTATTTTGAATGAATATGAGGATTTTTTTCTTTGCCCTTTCTTTACCCAGATGCAAAAGCTCATCCAAATCCCCAGTCAATCAATGGATTTATTTTTTAAATGGGCTATGATTGAATTACTTATCCTTTTAACTGCCTACAGGTGCCTGTGAAATAACCTCTTAACCTATAAATACACCAAACATGTGTTCATCCAGAAATTCCCCCAAAGCAGTAGCTTAACTTGGCATTTTTCCTGGGGAGTTCTTATTCAAATAGAGACCATTTCAGCAATAGCATAGGAGATATCAGATTTGAACACAATGTTCCAGGAGGGTAATGATTATAGTTGTTAGTAGAATTTAGAAATACTTTTCCTTGTCAAAAATTTTGCAGAAAATGTCATGTTGTTTTTACATTATTACTTGTGTATCAACAATTTTATTTGCAGAGATAAGCTTTTGTATGAACTATTCTACAAAAAAATCTAAAAAGCTTTATATAAAAATGAGTGTGAAAAGTCATCCTAATTAGCAACCAATAGCTTTGCAAAGTGCTTTAACTTTACTATCACATTTGATCCTTACAGCAATGCTACATGGTAGATGCTGTCATTATTATCATTTTATAGTTGAGGAAACTGAGGCTGTGAGGTGTAAACCTATAGAGATGAAAACTGAAACTTGGGGAATTAATGAGGTCATAAAGGGAGTGTTTCCTGGATGCAGTTAGTAGTATTTTTCCTGGACATAAAAAAATACTATTTATGGCTCTAGTCTTCTGTCTAGAAATTGCTATGAGAAAAGATTAAAACATGTTGGCATAGGAAAGGTCATTTACCTCTGCTGCTACTCTTTTTTGGACAAATGTTGACATATTCCTCTCAAAATTTTCCCATCAGATACACTTTTAATTGGTTAATATTACCATATAAATGTGGATTTATCTTATTCTTTCATTTCCTAAATCTTAGTCTTTTTTTTTAAAAGAAAAATTTAGGATATCTCCAAGATAAAAATTAGAAAGCTTAAAAATCCTATTTTATAGATGAGAAAGTAGGCACAGGAAAGTCAATGCCTTTCACCAGATTATCTAATTAGTCAGGTCCTTTTTTCATTCTTCAAAGCCTATTTTGAGTCTTACATTTTAAAAACCATTCCACTCTTTAATTAAGGACCTCTGATCTAGCCCTTTCTCCTTTATCACCAATGGCCTTTGGACATTGAGTCTTACATTTTAAAAATCATTTCACTCTTTAATTTTTCTCAGGATTCTTGTTCTTTCCCTGATGCCTACAATTACCCTATCTTAAACACACACATGTATGCACACACAAGTCTATCATTCCCTTAAGCTCTCCTCTGTGAGAGAAAGGAGTACATAGTGGCTAGACCAGCACTGGATTTGGAGTCTGAAAAATTTAGAATTGAATCCTGACTTAGGCCCTTGTTAGCTATATGACTTGGCAAATCACGCAAGTCTTCAGAATTCTAAAGCCTTTACCATTGTAAATTGTAGAGAAGGTTGCCCTACATAAATAAAGGGAGTTATCTACAATATATATGACAGCTGCTTTTCACTATTTTTTCCCCTGGTTTTTCATTTAACTGTACATTTGCCCCAAATCTCTCTTCTTTTCAGTTCCTCACTGGTTGACTTCCTCTGCTGTCCTGGGGGATTCTATTATCATTTCCATGTAGATAGCTTGACTGTCAGAGCTACATTTCTAGATCAGGAGATCTTACTTTTGAAATGTGTCATGGATCTTTTGTCAGTATGGTGAAATTTTCGAACCCTTTCTCAAAAGAATGTTGTTCAGTACTTAAAATTACAAAAGAAACCAAGCAGAAAAATATGATTTAAAAATATATTAAAAGAAATCCAAAGTCAAAGATCCCTTGCTCTATCCATCAAGCCTTTGGGGTCCATTCACCCTGGATTAAGGACCTCTGATCTAGCCCTTTCTCCTTTATCACCAGTGGCCTTTGGACATTTTTAATTGATAGGCCACAGGCATCTCTAACTACATGTCAAAACAGAATTCATAGTCATTCCTCAAAAACCTATTCTTCTTCCAGACTTTCCCATCAGTCATGCAGGTTCATAACCTCATAGTTATCCTCAGATTTTCACTCTCCCACCTCCTATGTCTAAACATTTGCCAAATCTTGTCTATTTTATATTTCTCACAGAGGTCCCCCTTCCCTCTCGCCATACAGCCAGCCCCAAGTAAAGGCTCTTTTGTCAACTCTTAGTTGACTACTTTAAGTCAACTTAGTTAAATGCTAAGTTGACCCCCTGAAGTTCATTTTTTTCCACATTTGCTAAAATCATATTCCTAAAACGGAAGCCAGATTATGTTATCCTCACAACTCAATGAGCCCCAACGGCTTCCTATTAACTCTAGGGGGAAAAACAGATACCCCTCTCACTCCCACCCTCCTTTTCATTCACTTGTGTTATACATTACCCCTCAAGATTTTGTTCTTTTCTGCACTTGGAACATTCCATCTCTTGGTTCTGTGCTTTGACCTACTAACTGTCTCCTCTCCTATAATGAATGCTTCCCTTCTTTATCTCCACCTGTTAGAATCAATTGTTTCTTTCAAAACTGTGATCAGCTGATACCTTCTATCTGATCCCACTTCCCTCACCTCACAGTAACTGTTTTTATTTTCCTACTGTAAAACTATCTTGTATTTATCTGACATAAATTTTATAAATACTTATACGTGTGCATATTATCTTTCCTTAGAGCAAATGAATTGCTTGATGGCAAAAGAACATTTCATTTATGTCTTTTTAATTCTGGCATTGAGCATAGTATCTAGGTATATAAAAGGCATTTAATAAAGACTTTTGGATGTCCATTTCCACCAAATGATCATGGAAACTACAGTCAGAGGAATGGGAGTGGAGGGAGCTCCCTCCCAAGAAAGCCAAACTCTGATTGAGTTGCCACTAGAACTCTAATCTCCTGAAAGATCCCCGACTCCCCTTGCCATCTGTTAGAGTTTTGTTGCCAGAGAATCCATTTTCACAAAAGCACACTGATGTAAAAGGCTGAAAAAGACAATTCCCACTCCTATATGGTGGATTACATTAAATGAATATATTAATGACTTATTAATAACATTATTTCATGCAGCAGTTCTCTGAATATGCCAAGGAAATTTGTCTTCTTCTGACAGCTCTGCTATTAAGGAACATTGAATTTTCCCCAAATGGTTGCCTTGGAGACCATTGTAACAATACTAGGAAGTACTTTTGGAAAATAATCTAATAGAAAACTTACAGGATAAGATGATTAAGATCTCTATTAATGTTGCCAGCAAAGAGACAGACAAGGGGACAAAGTCCAATATAGTCACGATATGCATAAGTCTTTCCCAACCTCTCTTAATTCTAATGCTTTTCTCTCAAGTACTTCCCACTAATCCTGCATATAGCTTTTTTGTACATATTTGCTTATTGTCTTCCCCATATAACCATGAGTTCCTTGAGGGTAGATATTGTCTGACTTTTTTAATGTTCCCTTATTTAGCATAGTGTATGGCATTTATTAGACACAAGAAATATTCATTGATTGACTTATTTTATTCTCCAGGGGTTGCATGAATATTTTTAACCAGTTGTTGAATTGTTTTATGTCTTCTCCTCTATAGAAAGTGTTCATGTATATATGCATCTATGTATGTATATATATATATATACATGTACTTATCTGTGTGTATATATATTATTTTTTCCATTTGAAATTGGTCAAATCATTCTGTGAGATTACCCAAGTTAGTTATACAATTTTTTCTTATTGACACTTTTGGAATAAACTCATCCCACTTGCAGCACATTCTTCACAAACCTTTCAAGGTATGTAGATATCAGAAGTCAGACCCTACTGGAATGAAAGAAGAGGAATGAGAAAAAGCAGTCTTTTGTGGCAAATGTAAATTTATTAGTACCCATGTCAGTTTCAGCAAAGTTGTCTGACATTTTGGATTAGTTGCTGTCTTTGGTTAGACTGTGTCATGTCAAGGCACGTTGTCTGATCCATCCCATGAAAAGAAATACACATATCTTTGTAGACATCAAAGCTGAGAGAGGTCAGATTTAGATGGGTTTTTCTTTCATTAACTTAAAGAGATTTTATATACCTCCACTGGATGCAACATGAGCCTGAAGCACCTGGAAAACAATAGTTTGCCCACATAGCCTGAGGCTTAGCAATATTTTTTGGCAGAGTATTTGTATTGCATGGGAAATAGACAAAGAAAAACATGTGTGTACAAATATTCTTTATGTATATAAAAATGTTATAGATTGACAGAAAAGGTTTAGGAATAGTTAAGCAAAGATATTGGAGACTATGTTAAAAGCTTGTTAGAAGTATGGGTTGCACGTTAGATACATATGTTTATTAAAGAAATGTTTGAGTGAGAAAAAAGATAACTGGTCACAGAGTAAAATTAAAGGTCTAAAGAATAACCTGCGCGATCTATTGTTATGTATTTTCATAATACCAAGAGAAATAGAAGACCTTTAGTATTTCAGGTAGATTCTCAAAGTGGACTTAGAGGATGACATGGACAAGAGTGGTGAAAGATGGGCAGGCACTATGAATGTATATTTTTTAGAGAATTTTCATATCATTTAGATTCCATTTCTATTCGATTATTGGAGTATTTTAGTTAAAAGTAACCAGTCTGACATAGGAAATAAAAAGTTGGGGCCTCCAAGTCACAAAGACAGAGCTTTACATACTGGCTCCAATGTCACTGGACAATTAAGATTGCAAGTTACAGAGAAGGGACTGATCTGTTTTGGTAGAGGATTTTCCTCTTTATAGGGGAAGATAAGAGCGAAAAAGGAAGAAAGGGAGCTGTAGAGAGAGAAGAGGGAGATGTAGAGGAGAGAGGACTGGAGTGGGAAAGGGAAGACAGGAAGGAGAGAGTGTGTAGCTAATAATTCCTCAAGAACTGGGCAAAGCATTATATGTATTTTCAATGGGCAATGGCATTTTTAGAAACTCTCCACTGACAAATGAAAATGGAGGCAAATTTCCAAATAAATCACACATGAATTTGTCTTAAAGAGTTGATTTGAGTGTGCCTTCAATGCTTCTTGTGGGGCTTGTCATGAACTTGTGGGTTGCCAGTTTGGTCTCTGGCAGCACAAGCAGCCAATCTAGAGCTATCATTCAATGCATACTTGCTAGGTTCTCATTTGCTTGGCTATGTGGGTCTGGCCTCCGGAGAAGCATTACACTGACTGTCAGGAATATGCAATATTTGGTAGTGAGAGATGGGTCTTTGTCAGTGTGAAGAGTCCCTGGATATTATTTTGCATGTCAGGAACCTACTGCTAGATGATAGTAACCTTGAAAATTTGCCATGGGGCTTGTCTTCCAAATGTGTTTGTTTGATGGATGCTCCCCTGGGGACGCTGGACAGAGCATTCAGCTGTTAGGAGATGGTCACAAAATGTCAGAAGGAGGCTCAGAGGTGTTGCTGCAGCTGTTCAAGTGTTTCTTTGGAAACTTCCCCATCCTCCATTTGTTTTCCCGAATTTCATTCCTGAGCTTTCACTAGTCAATATGTTGCTAGGGGAACCAGGCCAGCCAGTGCAGCAGAGAAAAGGAAGAGACAAGCTGGAAAACAGGGAAGCTTCACCATGTTTTTTGTTTTGCTTTAGCTGAAATGGCTTTCCTGATAATTGTTGCTAAGAAGACCTCTTGGAATAAACTCAAACCTGTCTAATGTTCCTTGACTCATAAATCAGCAAATGCAGTTACAGAGCCACAGGACCTATGCTAAATACTCTGAGGGTTAGTGCTAGAAGAAATTAAGTGCTCAAAGAGAAGCTGGGATTGTAAAATAAGATCTGCTTCATTAAATAGTAGCACCAACTCTCTAATAAGGCTACTTCTATATTTCCTGTAAGCATAAAATTATACGAACACAGGTTTTGTTGACACCCATAGTATCATTTGCTATTGATTCTAAAATATATGAAAGGTAGGACAGGGGCATGCTGTTATCACAGCATTTCCATCCCTGCTTTGCCCTCACAGTCTCAGTGCTTCCCACTGAGAAGATCAAGGCTGTTGATGTAAGCTTTCTCCAGCTGCTAATTCAACTTCTCAGTACTTGTTAGTGTTTGACTCAGGGCCTCTCCTTTTCCTTCTGATTTCAATGGAAAATGAGGATTTCTTCTTCTTCTTCTTCTTCTTCTTCTTCTTCTTCTTCTTCTTCTTCTTCTTCTTCTTCTTCTTCTTCTTCTTCTTCTTCTTCTTCTTCTTCTTCTTCTTCTTCTTTCTTCTTCTTCTTCTTCCTAATTCCCCTACCTGTGCCTATCTACCTCCTTCACCCTCAACTCCTATTGGATCTTACTCCTCCAATTAGAAATCATTGCTCTTTTAGGATGACTTCCCGTTGGCCAAATGACTTCTTTGACTTCTCTCTGCCACTTGTAATGTTGCCCAGCTTCTTCACCACAGGACTTCCAGCCATTGTACTTGCCTCTTTCTTCTCTCTGAT
Organism: Gracilinanus agilis; assembly: GCF_016433145.1. NCBI lineage: Eukaryota > Metazoa > Chordata > Mammalia > Didelphimorphia > Didelphidae > Gracilinanus > Gracilinanus agilis. The sequence continues at coordinate 115,040,027 of NC_058135.1, read as the reverse complement.
GACTACTCTGTATCCTGTATTCTTGCTCTTCATGTCCTTTTCATTTATAGCTTTCTATATATCTTTCTACATATATGTATGTATACATATATGTAAATTGTGTCTTTTGTCTTCACCCCAAATAACTATCCTGCTCCCTCTCTAGAGAACCAAATACCACATATAAATTAACAATTTTAAAGACAAACATATGAAAAGAAGAGAAACAAACCGTAAAACCTTTCAGCAGATTGATAAAATCTGAAAACATGCAACACTTTTCCCCCTGGAAAATCATGGAACTCCCATTAATGGGACTGAATATCTCCTCATTTTTTTTTTGGGGGGGGACCATGCTTGTTCTTTGTAATTTTTTCACCTTTATTTTTGATGTGTATGTGTGAGATATTAAACTCACAAAGTTGCTCTCTCCAATTGCCTTCACCTAAAACAAAAGAACAAACTCCTAGACAAAGAACAAATGTTTTTTTGGAGTATATGTCAGCCTTGGGAAGAGAAGATTCCAAGGCCTGTCCCTTTATAGCATTGTATCTCTTTGACTAAGTTACTATAAAGCAAGAAGAAAAATATTGTAGTCAACTAGGGGCTTCTGAATAGAATGCCACTTCTGGCTACATGCTAATCATGTAATTTCTCTTTTAATTGTGTGATTATTAGACTGAAGCTAGTGGCAGCCTGTCTATACACGTATCCAGATCTCTCAAACCCTTCCATAATAAGTCATCCTTCCCCTCTAGAAGCAAGCTAAATAACCTAATCCACAGTGAGGATTATGCAGCTGAGCACTACGAATATGCCAAGGAGGACTGGGCTCATTGGCCAATTCCCCATTAAAAAATAACATGAAAAAAAGGAAAATAGAAATATCTACAAAACAATTAACACAACAGTCATTTAGGAGGTAGAGCACTGGACGTTAGAGCGAACAGGAAAGGTTTCATATATCTTGAGCTGTATCTTAAAGAAGGGAGGGCCAGTCTCAGGCAGACCTAAGAAGGAATCAAACTCCATGCAGATGGAATAGTCAATGCAAAGTCATGGAGGAGGGAGATGGAGAGTCCTAGGTGAGGAACAGAGAAAAAGCCAGTTTGACTGGATCAGAGTACAGAACAGGGAGTAATGTACAACCAAGCTAGAAAGATAAATTGGGGTCAGGTTGTAAAAGGTTGTAAAAACTAAATATGATACAAAAAAAGTAGGCAAAGGGTATTACTAGGAAACTTAGGAAGAATAGATTCGGTTTGATTTTTTAAGCTGGAGGAATCCAAAAAGGCTTTGAGAAAGAGATAACATTGGAGTAGGTCCTTGAATGCTAATAGACATTGAAGATTGTTGTGGGATACAGGATCTAGGTATAGACAGCAATAAAGTGAATAAAGGAATAGAAGTAGAAAAGGATGATATATGTGTTTAAACATATATGTCTGTGTGTACATCTATATATTGATTCCAAGATGGAAGGTAAGGGTTTTAAAAAAATGAAAATATATAAAAAAATAAAAAAAAAGAATATGTGGGGTGGGGGTCAGCTGGGTTACTCAGTTGTTAGAGAGCCCAGCCTAAAGGTCCTGGGCTCAAATTTGACCTCATACTTCTTAGCTGTGTGACCCTGGGCAAGTCACTTCTTTCCCATTTCCTACCCTTACAGCTCTTCTGCTTTGGAACTAATGCCTGGCATTGATTCTAAGATAGAAGGTAAATGTTAAAAAAAAAAAAAAGAAGAAAAAGAAAAAGTAGGAAGGGACTATTACTATGTCATAAAAATGGTGAATACGATAAATTCAAAGAAGCCAGGAAAGATCTATAAGAACTAAGGCAAAGGAAGGAAAACCAAGAAAATAATATAGCCAGTGGCTAAAACAATGTAACATCTAACTGAGATTTGGACCTCTTTGGAATGGTGATTTGAACCATTAGCATTGTAGAAGAGATAGGTCAATCCTTCCAGAAACCAGTAGAACTCTGAAGGGGAGAAATAGCTGATTCACTATGGGAGAATGAGGCTAGAGTATTTGCTATGTATCTATGCTCTGAATATTTATATATTTATTGTTATATTTCTCTCTTTCCCCCATTAGGATATAAGCCCCACGTGAGTAGGAATTGTTTCTTTCTTTGTACCATTTTAGTATATTGAACTTCTTGAGGTCAGGGACTGTCTTTTGCTGCTTTTTGAATCCCCTGCCCTTAGCAGTGTCTGGCACACAGTAGGTGTTAAATAAATGTGTATTGACTGACACTATATCATATAGTACCTAGCACTTAGTAGGTTCTTAATAAATGGTTACCATAACTGCTTGATACATAGCATCAAAACTTTGGGAGATTTGAAGAGACAAAGAAGTGTTGCAATATTTTCAAATTCCCTAAACATCACTTCCAGCTTCTGCAATTTTCCAAGTCTTAGGGCATTTCTCATAAATAAAGAAAATCTCTTCTCATCAGGTGGATTTACTTGAGCTAAGAGATAAGCACGAAATATTTTACTTTGACAGTGGCTCCTGAGCTGAGTCTCTTAAGGAAAAAAAAAACACAAAACAACATTCATTAAGTGTGTTCTTTCTTTCACAGGAGGAACACAGAATGTGGCTGTTGCTATGGTAAATGCAATTGCTAAAAAAAATACCTGCAAACACATTTTCCTGTGCTTAAGTGGGAGAGCCCACCTACAATCTAGACAAGGGTAGCTTTCTTCCATTAACCTTTTGGAGTCTTCAGCCTCCTCCCTGCAAATATGCAAGTACTTTAAATCCCCAGAGGATGTTGCCTTTGCTAGGTATGGTTGTAAAGAATGAGGCTGACTTCCTTGTGTGGGAGTAGAACCAATCTCATTACCTCATTAATCCCTCCTGGAGATAAAGCTAGCTCCCTTACAAAGCACTTTTTCCTCCATGATCCCATTTGATCTTCAAAACACACCAATGAGACTGGCAGACTAGCTACTGAGGCAGCAAGGTAGGTAGGTAGGAAGCACTGAAAGGGAACATCAGAGACCTAGATTTTGGTTCCAGCTCTTTCATTAACTTGTTGTGTGACCTTGGCCTAATCAATCTACTTGATTGACTCAGTAACCTAGTTAATAGAAAGAAATGATCATAGATGCAGAGATGAAATGGCTTTAGAAGTTCCTCTGATTCCTTTTTCAAATGAGGATTTTTAGATCTAGAAAAATCAAGTGATTTGTCCAAGGTTATTCAGGTAATAAATAGAAGAGAAGGTATTGAAGCTGGGCATTTTGATGATAAATCCAGTACTCTTGGTTGGTTTAGTCATCGATCTCTTAAGCTCCTTTCCAGATTTATATTTCCCATTTTGCCAATAAGAAAACAGGGACTTGGGGGAATATAAGTGACAGAAGTGGAACTCAGAACCTAGTACATATCATTCATGTCCAGGAACTCATTCCATTTGAGTATAATGGATCCAGCCCTGGTTTTCAGTATTATAGTAACGCTGACCTTCACTAAAATCGTATTCTGATGCTTGAAGTGACTTTGGGTCCTTGAAGTCTATGACAAGAGGGCACAAACTCTTGTAGGTCCTACCAAGCTGGATAGGCTTATTTGGGAACCTTGTAATGAAAGAACGCATATCTATCATCTTGGGCCTAATCTAGTGAATTTCTAAGAGGAGCATCACCACAATGTGAAAATTTTATATATGTGTGTGTATGTGATGTGTTAATTTTATGTATATTATACATGTATATATTTTAATTTTATATATTTAAATATGTTTTAATTATACATATGTAGATAGATAGATAGATAGATAGATAGATAGATAAATAGATAGATAGATAGACAGATAGACTAAGGTGGTTTTTGAAAACCAGCATTGTGAGCTGTCAATGTAGGTAGTATGGGCAAAACTTCAGATTCTTGATATCCTGAAGTAATACTAGAAGACACCACAATGTCAGGGTGCAATGAAATTTAATCATTTTAGTTTCTTCTACCTTCAAAATTCTCTTCCACTATTATTTTGCCTGAAATCTTTCAGGAGGAGCCCTATGTGCCAATCCTAACCAATTTGAGCACTCTTTCACTCTCATTTTTACATTTCCCACCTCCATGAATACACTTATCCACAAGTCTGGAATCATAGAATCAAAGAATGTTTGAGCTTAGAGATCATTTGGTTCAATTAATCTAAATCCTTCAGTTTTATAGATGGGAAACTGCATCTCAGAGAGATATAGTAGTGACTTGTCCAAGGTAATCTAGTAAGTAGCAAGGTCAAGATGAAACCCAGTTCTCTCAATTCCAAGTACATTATTTTTTCCCCACTTTATTCAGTCCATCCAGTGAATTACTTATGTAAATGTTTATATAGTTTGTATTTATATTTGCATGTTGTTAGTAGGTGACAAAATGTAATAAAAAAGACAAATGGATGACTAGTGCCTTGGATTGGACTTTTCCATTTGCCAGAGAATTCACCCACGTTTCTGTTTTTCTCTAAAGCTGGGTGGGTGCTGGGTCTGTCCTTAGAACTGGTAGGATATTTTTCTTTATAATTCCTTATTCACAAAGCGTTGAGTGCTGCCTAACAGACCTCCAATAAATGTTGTCAAAGACAGGCAATTTCATTATTAGAAACTTCCCAGTTACAACTGCCTTCCAATGCTTTTCTTGGGCTTCTCCATTGCCATTCTCTGAGCCTTGATTTAGCTGAATCACCCACACAGATGCCAAGTTCCTTTATCCCCACCCCAGGCAAGAAGAAAAAAAAATAAAAATAAAAAGCGGTTTCTTTCTTTCTTTCTTTCGATTTTTTAAGAGCCAGGAGTAGGAGTGTTTATACCTTCATTTCCTCTGACTTTATCCTGGATCTCCCTGGCATTCAACTGAGAATTCAAGTGAGATGTGAGGATGCCAAAAGGCAGGGGCTGCCAGGTGGCAATAGCTCAGAGAACATTAAGTACAGGGAGGTTCTTTCTATGGGTCAGTCCATGGGGCCCATCTCTAGAGTGAACGCTTCTAGATTCCATCTCAGAAGTTTAATTCTGTACTCAGCACTGACAGGGAAGGAGTACTCTAGTATATGGCTAGTTGAGAGTCAGTCCCCTGCCTCAGAACTTGAGGGGCCTTATGTTGTTTCAGTGAATGTTCCTGTGCAGTGAGCCAGCATAATGGGGAGAGGAGAGGAGAAAGGGGGAGAACTATGGAGACAGATGGATAGAGACTGATGGAAAGAAATACAGGGACAGAGAAAATTGCTTCACTGGCTGCCACTAACAACAACAAATTTATTTATATAAATATAATCAGCCCAGAAACCCCTGCATTTAACACTAAGGCAGAGTATATTGGGCTGCCTCTCCTCTAACATTTACTCTAATTTTTTTAAACTTGTGAACAAATGATCTCACTTCATAGGAATAAACTATGAATACTGAGTATACGTGAAGAGTTTACTGTTGCCATCAAATAAAGCTTGCAACAAAGTTAAATGGACATCCTTAATAGCATACATAAACACCTCTCTCTCTCTCATGGCAATTAGGTACACATGATAAGCAATTCAGTTAAATTATTATAAATTAATATTATCTTCACTGCTCAATCACAAGAGACAGATAGGTCTGATGTGAGGGGGAGAATCCAAACCCAAATCCAAACCACAACCTTCCTTAAAGCAGAGCTAGCTAAAAGTGTGCTGGGATGCCTTTGGGAGGAGCAAGAAGGATTTTCTCTTCTTCAAGGTCTTCAGTCAATGTCTTGATGGGGTTGAAGACACTTAAAGATAACTCTAGTCCAATTCTCAATAATATGGAATTAGGTCTTGATCAATGATATATGTAAAACCCAGAGGAATTGTGCATCGGCTAAGGGGAGCTGGAGGGGCTTGGGGGAGAGGGAAATAACATGAAACATGTATCTAGGGGAAAATATTCAAAAGAAAAAGAAAAAGAAAAGAAACCAGTGGAAATGCACGGCAGCTATGGGGGAGGTGGGGTGAAGGGGAGAGTAAGAACATGAATCATGGAACCATGGAAAAAATTTTTCTAAAAAATAAAATAAATAAAAAAAAAACTAAACTAAAAAAAGAGTCTTGATGGGGAATTGAAGGGATTTTCATTCAGGAGATGGTATAGTTTAGACTAGAAGGTCTCTGAGGCCCCTTCCCATTCGGAACCTTTGACATGTACACATTTCTCTGGGGGAGCAAGGGCTGAACAAGTAATGAGTAGAGTTAATATGGCATTAAATTTGGGGAACTCAAGGCTTCTGGATTCATAACCCAGAGAGGACGAGTCCTTCCCTTTTCTAGCCGGAAACAACAAAACTCCATTTTCCTACTCATTTTTCACCAATAGCTATAACCACACCCAGATGATGTAATGACCCAGCCTAATAGCTGGAGACCTCAAATCTATTACATTACAATAAACCAATCACATCTCTCACTTAATTCCATAACCAAAGGAATTATCTTGCATTGTTTTTTTAAAAACCCTTACCTTTTGTTTTAGTATTAATTCTAAGACAGAAGAGTAGCAAGGGCCAAGCAACAGAATTAAGTGACTTGCTCAGGATCACACAGGTAGGAAGTATCTGAGGCCAGATTTGAACCCAGGTCTTCACTACTCAGACTCCAGAGTGCTCTATCCATTACCCTGCTTCTTTGAGAAGCTTTGTGATATAATGGATATGATGCTAGGTTTGGTGCTGGGTTCAAATCTTATCTCTGATACCTATTAACTATGTGACTATGGGTAAGACATGTAACCTCTCTCAATCATGTTTTCCTCATCTTCTGTAATACTTATCCCTTGGAGATTCGTAGGTGGCACAGAGTATAGCATTCTGGACTTGGAGTCAGGAAGGAAGGAGTTAAAATCTTTTCTCAGACACTTTTTTTTTTTCTGGGTGAGTCACTTAACCTTATTTGCCTCTGTATTTTTTTTTCCATTTGAAAAAGGAATTGGAGAAGAGAGTGGCAAACCACGCAAGTATCTTTGCAGAGAAAATCCCAAATGGGTTGAGGTGGGTAGTTGGCAAGGTGGATAGAGAGCCAGGCCTAGAGTTGGAAGGACCTCGGTTCAAATTTGATCTTAGATACTTCCTAATTGTGTGACCCTGGGCAAAACACTTAACCCCCATTGGCTTAGCCCTTGCTCTACTGTCTTAGAAGTGATACTAGGACAGAAAGTTGGGGTTTCAAAAAAAGGAAAGAAATTAAAAGAAAACCCCAAATGGGGTCATGAAGAATCAGACATGACTGAACAACAACATTTATCTCTGAGGTTTGTGGGGAAAATCAAATAAGGCTTTAAAGTATATATGAAGTATATAAAATTATTATTTTTCATAGGCTCACCCTTTTAGAGCTGGAAGGGACCTTAGAAACCAGTTAGTACAATCCTTTCATTTTATAAATGAGAAAACTAAGGCCTAGGGAGGGTAAATGATTTTCCCATGGGCATTAGATTGTACAGCAGGAATTTTATTCCAGGTCCCCAAACTCCAAATCCAGTTCTCTTTCCAATGGATCATACTGTCCTCCTTCATTCTACTTGAGGATGAGAGATCAGAACCTCAACCTAAGCTTCAGGTTCTAGATTCAAGATCCAGATGCTGGAAAAGGAAAATGAGAATTGCAGTAATCCTTTTTCTAAAAGGGAAGGAATGGAAATGGGGATCAGAGTGGGAAGAACAGAGGGAGGAATGGGTTTAAGAGCCATAAACTTCTCTTTTGGGGTTAGTCTTTAAAAAGCACTTTGTATTTTGCTCATTTCCTTACGCACAATAAAATTGGACCTTTGTGCGGCTAGGCTTGCTGTCAGGAGACAAGGGTTAAAATCCTGCCTCTGACACTTATTAGCTAGGTGTCTATGGGTAACTCAAGAGAACCTCTCTGAGTCATCTTCCTGAGTTCAAATCAGGCTTCAGATACTTACCAGCTGTGTGATCCTGGACAAGTCACATAACTCTGCCTCAGTTTCCTTATCTGTAAAATGAGCTGCAGAAGAAAATGGCAAACTACCCCAGTATCTTTGCCAAGAAAACCTCAAATGGTGTCAGAAAGGGTCAGACATATTTGATACAACCAAACAACATGTTTGCCTTATGGTTGAGGAAACCGAGGCTCAGAACAATGGCACTTACTCAATGCCCCCTATTAGATTATGAGCTTCTTGTAGACAGGGTCTATCTTTTGCCTCTTTGTATCCCAAACACATAACACTGTGCCTGGTACATAATAGCCATTTAATAAATGTTCACTGCCTGACTGACATAGTGTTGGAGGCTATACTTGAATTTAGCTCTTGATTTGAGTTTAACATCTGTTCTGCAATAACAATTTGCTTCTCTGCTTTTCTCATAGCCATTCTACTTGTCAGATAGTTGCTGAATAGTGTTACACATTTCTGTATAGGGTCACAGTTCTCTTTTGTCATAAACTTTCTCTAATGCCTAGAATTTTAACCAATAACTAATGTAGCTGTTTCCCTGGGAATATTATCATTTGTTAACAGAAGCATGTGCTGTAAACAAAGGACAGAGCTTTCTTTTGTCTCTTCTGAAGAAGATGTGGTTCCTGACACTCTTTTATTAGAAGTAGAGTCCTCTTTCTGATTGACCTGAGAGGTCATCCCTTGGACCTCTCCTGGAAGTTCTCATTGGTGGATATTTCAAAAGAGGAGGTAGACTTAGAGATCTCAACTCCTTTCTTATTACTTCATCACAGGGTAGGGAGGTCCAAATAAGGAAAACACCAACAGACTCTACTTTCAAATTCCTCCCATAGGTAAGGTTTAAAGGCAAGGACTTTGAACAAAAGACAAAAAAGGAGTTAGATGCCTTGAAGTTGGAGAGTAGATTAGAAAGTGTCCTGTTTCAACTTGACTTTAGAAGGACAAAAGGACTTTGGAAAAATGAAATGATTTCCCATAGAAACATTGCTAATAAATAGTACAATTCAACACATTTTCCTCAGAGGGACCACCATTTAATCAACTTTTTTGTATTTCTTCCAGAACCTAGCACATCACTATACATGTAGTAGGTGCTTAATAAATGTTTATCAAAAGTATGGGTGAATTAATAAATGTATAGGGGAGTAGACTGTACTATGATCAAAGGGAAGACATTGTTGTCCCTGCCCATTGCCTAAAATTCTGTTAATGTTAGATTTTACTTAATAAGGACATATTCCTGGAAGTATCAAGTAAGTTACCTGGTCCTGAAGGGGAGCTAGGTGGTGCAGTGGACAGGGTGCCAGATCTAGAGTCAGGAAGACTTCATGAGTTCAAATCTGGCCTCAGACACTTAACTAGCTTCATGACTCTGGTCAAGTCCCTGAACCCTGTTTGACTCAGTTTCTTAATATATAAAATGAGTTGGAGAAGGACATGGAAAAAGACTCTTTAGTATTTTTGTGAAGAAAATTCCAAATGGGATCATGAAGAATCAGACATGACTAAAAAAAATGACCAAACAGCAGCAATGTAGTCCTGAAACCTTGTTCTGCTCTTGGAATCGAGAGAGAATGAATCTCATGGATATTCACTTGGGTCTGCTCTCACCCATTCACTGAAGGTCTCTTGGGTATATGACTCACTGCTCTAGAAGCTAAGTCCAGAGCTGTAGGCATGTGAAGGCATGCAATATTTATATAGCAGTAAAATAAATGGTGCTCAGATTACTTTTTCTTCTCTAATTCCTTTCATGTTGGCTCTTTTCTCAGTAAATTTAGCTCTACAGCTATATGAAATCATACCACTTCTCTGAAAACAAAGGAGCTGCTGCATTTTAGCTTTGCTTAGAGCATGAATAGAGAGGTCCCTTCAGTCCTTTTTTCTTCATGCTTTCCCTCTTTCAAAGGTTAAGAGATTGAAGTGGGAATCTTTCATAGTTCAAAAAGAATCTGACAAGAAGGTGGTATCAGATTAGAAAAGTATATAGTAGAGTACATATTAGAAGAGCCTTGTCCCCCCATTCTACTCTTATACCTCCTTTTTGCTGCAAAGATTTATTTATTTTTGAGTGGTCAGAATGAATTTTTTCTCTTAAGGTAGTAGAGGGCTTATTCTCAAGGACTTTGAGATAATAAGTGACACATATTTTGACGTAAAAAAAAGAATGTAGTCTAGTGGAAAGAGTGATGAATTGAGGGTCTGAAGTTCTGGTTTTGAATTCAGACTTTACTTCTTATTCTAATCAGTGTGACATACCTCTGTTTAGTCTTCAGGTTCATTTCTGTAAAATCTCAGGGGGAAGGATATAGATGATCAGTAAGATTACTTCGAATTATAAAGCTATGATACCATGATTTGATGGGCAGTACATTGTAGTAGGAAGAATGTTAGATTCCGGCTGGCAACTGATGGTAAAAAAAGAGGTTCTGTTCTGGTCAAACCACATCTAGGCTAGAACACTGGATTTAACAATGAGCCTAACTGTTTAGGAAGGTCATTAATAAGATGGGGAGTGTCCCAAGGAGGGCAAATAGGATGGTGAGAGGTCAACAGTCCATTTCATATGAGAATTAATTGGAAGAATCTAGAACGTTTATTCTGGAAAGGCAAAAATCGAGGGGGAACATAATCACTCAACTTTGCATCAACAAGATGCCCCTCCCAGGATAAAATCATAACTTCTAAACTCCCCACCATGTTGTTAACTCAAGCTTTGATTGACACCCCCTCTACCAGCCTCCACTCCCCTCTGATTGGAGGGCTGAAGAATGGAGTGCCAAACTCATCTCTATAGCTTCCTTTATAGAGGGCAGAAAATGGACATTTTTTTCCTGTGAAAACTTCCTAATAATAATCTTTAAGTGAGAAGGACTGCCCTGGAGGTAGCGGGTTCTACATCATTAGAGGTCTTCTAATTACTGAGTATGTTCTAGTGGGGACTCTTCCAGAGAATAGGTTGGAAAAGATGAAGTCCTAGCCAACTCTGAGGCTCTTTCATTTCACAATAATACAAGGTAAAATATGATAAGCAAATGGGAAGGATCCAGGGAAATGTTAGAAAAAAATTTAGAGTAGTAGAGATTACTTCACGGAGAAAAGGTAAATGAAGAAGGCAGCATTTGGCCTTTGAGGCAAGGAAGGTACTTCAGTAAGTGGAACTGGAATGCTTGAGAATCCATTCCAGGTTTAGGGGACAGCATGAGTGAAGGCATGGAGACAGTAAAGGACAGGCATAGAACAATGAATGACATGCAATTCAATTTGCCTAGAATATTAAGTATGAGAAAGAGAACAACTTGAGAAGCTAAAAAAGTAGGTTGGATATAATTGTATAGGACCTTGAACCCTTGCAGAATGAGATTAAAAAAGGCTTGCCATACTATTTTATTCCTTTAAATACTGATATTCCCTAAAGAATTTGAAATAGGATTTGATTTGCCATTACTAATACAAATGGAAAAGCAAAGAGGCTGTTGCTTTTTGTTATCAGAAACACTGAATTTAAGTTACTTCACTGACATTTAATAGCTCTGTGATCCTGGGCAAGTCACTTAACCATTGTGTGTCTCAAGTAACTCTGCCTAGGTACTAAGTCACAGGTAGAAACTGCATTCCTCACAGCAGGAGTCCCCCCTATTGAAGAAAGCATAGATCTTTTGCCCATTTCTTTGCTGAGGTTGTCCTCCTTTTCTCTTTCCTCACAAATACATTTAATAATTTTTTCATGGACATTTGCATAAAGCAAAGCTTCTGAGTAGCAGTGGTGTGGCACTGTTATCATGGTTCAAATAGAATAGGCAACAGATTCACTATTTAGCAGAGCCCTGTTTGCCTTAAGCCTACAAAGATTCCACTAAATGCCACCTTACCACCTGGAACTCTGGCCATTATTGAATCATGAGTTTACCCTTCCATGGAATGCAGATATAGTGACAGCCTACAAATTACCAAAGGAAGCAGGCAATTTACCTGTGAATAATAAATCATTAACAGGAACATAATAGGTGTGCAGGTAAAGAAAAGAATGTATGAAATGACAAGAGCAGCAAAGAATTCCTTGGTTTGCTTGCCAGTAGATTGGGAAGAAGCTTTCCTATGGGACATCTGATTGCATTGAAGAGATTCATTCTGCTTTTCCTATAAAACTATTACTTCTGGAATGATGGTTTAAGTGACATGCACAACTAAAGTGAATAAGTTCTTATCAAAGGACTAATGAGAAAAGGGATTGATAAAGGCAACAGAGTATGGAAGGTTTAATGCATTTAGAACCAGAAAAAAGACCTGTATTCAAATACTGCCTTTTATTTGCCTGTATGACATTGAGCAGATCACTTAGTCCCTCTGGGTCTGTTTTCTTATCTATAAAATGATGGGGCTAGAATCTAGGTTCTTTAATAAATCTAAATCTATGATTCAATGTCTCCCACATCCCTTAAAACCCAGGATTGATGATAACAATCATTTACCCAGCACTTTAATATTTGTAAAGAACTATAAATGCTGTCTTGTTTGATCCCCATAACAACCCTGGGTGATAGATGCTATTAGAATCCCCATTTTACAGATAAAGATATTGAGGCTAAGTAAGAGGTTAAATGTGCCTTAAATCACCAAGCTAGTAAATATCTGAGGCCTCATTTGAGAACTCAGGTCTTCACTACAAATTCTGTGCTCTCAGATTTATTATTTTTTACTTGGTGATGCCATTGCAATTTCTCAATTCATAGGTTAGGAGAGAGCACAGTGATAAGAATCCTCCTGTTTAGAGTATATATTTCTTGTTTCAACCCTCTGTGACAGGGAGTCTCTGAAGATGTCTTACACATATCAAGGTCTTGAGCAGAAGAATGTGAGTAGTGAAGGACCTGTCTGGACCAAACATGCTGCCTCCTCTTTGCCCACCTTGCCTTCTGCTGAATATAGCGCTTTGCATCCTTTAGGTCAGTGATTCCCAAAGTGGGCGCCACCGCCCCCTGGTGGGTGCTGCAGTGATCCAGGGGGAGCAGTGATGGCCATAGGTGCATTTATCTTTCCTATTAATTGCTATTAAAATAAAAAAAATTAATTTCCAGGGGCGTTAAGTAATATTTTTTTCTGGAAAGGGGGCAGTAGGCCAAAAAAGTTTGGGGACCACTGCTCTAGGTAAATATTGCTTTGTGGACTGACTCCCCTGGCCCCATTTCAGCCCAATTCTGATTTGACTTGGGCTTCTTTTCCAACCAAAGTGAGTTACTTACTGATTAAATGAGAAGAAAGATAGATATGAAAGGAAGAAAATTCAACTGACTAAGGGATGGAAAAGGGATAGAAGTACACAGCTTGGTTCATCTCTCACCGTTTTTGTCCACTTCATAAAAGGTGCATCACAGCCTAATGGACCACATTAAAGGTCTTTTCCATCATTTGTCGCAGAGATCAGTTATGCTCAGAATTGAGATGAATCACTTGTAATCAAGTGGAATCACTTTCAAATTGGGTCCATTTCAAATGGATTTATCATGCTGCAAGCCACAATGAGTGTTAGCATAGCCTGGAATAAACAGAGACTTTCCTTGTATTTCTCACACATAGACAAAGTCCTTGGGGGCTTCAAGGCTTTGTTTTATAAAGGCAAAAACCTACAGTTTTCCTGAAAGTAACACATAGGTAAGAAATGCTAATGCCTTTTCCCTTGTGAGATGGCAGCTGCTAACAAGGGAGATGGAGAGAAAGGGGTGTTTGAGCCTTGCAATTTTAAGTGTTAACAGAATGTATCAACAGCATACCTTGAACACCACTCACCTTTAAGAGACAGAAGACAGGCTGGGTAAAGCCTGATGAAAAATGAAAATGATCAAACTTTACTGGTCACACAGAGCTCATTATTTTAAAAATAGACCTACTCATATGTGTGCTGAAACATCTATCATATTTCTTAGCTCCTTGAACAATGTGCAGGAGCCCAGAACAGCCAAGAAATGGTGAGTCTTTATAAAAGGCTGTAGAGGGCATCATTCACCTTCTTTCCAAACTGAGAGAGAGGGAAAAAAAAAAAAGAGGTAAGGTGGAGAGCTTCCCATTTATAACACAATATTATCTGTAATGTGATTTAGTATTTCAAATATGCTTAATGAATGCCTGTTTGTTTAGTTTCCTCAGGCAGAAAAAAAATTACCTTTTAGTTTCACCTATAATTAGAAATTATATATATTTTAAATAAGATTTCTAATCAGATCATTTCTATAAGAGGCAGCATGACCTACTGGATAAAGTGTTGATCTCTGACTCAAGATGGCCTGGGTCCATGTACTACTTCTGATAAATTCTGGCTATGTGATTGTGGCCAAGTCACATAATACGATCCAGCAACATTCTAAGAATATAAATCACAAAGCAGGTGCCAATACAATATGCAGGAGAGAACAAGTTTCCTATGCCAGTGAAATCATAGATCTCATAACAAAAAAAATTGTTGTTGTTGTTGTTGTTGTTTTGGTACTGAAACATGCTTGAATACTGAGAATCAGGAGACTTACGGGCTAATCTTAACTCTGAAATTAGCAACTGGGCCAAGTCTCTTCTGGGCCTTAGTTTCAGGAAAATGAATTTGAAAATCTCCCAAAATGTGGAATTGCTAACGTTCTGAATTCACATCTACAAGCCTTATGCTGAGTAGAAAAAAAATAAAACTAACCCTTCTGCAGTGCTTAAAGGTTTACAAAGCAATTTTCATGCATTATTTCACTTCTCCTCAAAACAACTCTCAGAGATAGGTGTCATTATTCAGATTACAGAGTCTAGGAAACTGCCCCTCTGTTTCCAAGATAACATTAATGCTCTGGCAAATCACATTTTCATGCTTCCATTTCAATACCAATAAAGTCAAATGCAAAGATACCATTGCAAGAAAAGACAAGAAAGAGAGAATGGATTGCTTTTCCAGTTAAATCAGTGCTATAAACTGGTGGTAAGGTTGAAGAAGGCTTTAGGCCAATGATTCCCAAAGTGGGTGTCACCGCCCCTGGTGGGTGCTGCAGCGATCCAGGAGGGCAGTGATAGCCACAGGTGCATTTATCTTTCCTATTAATTGCTATTAAAATGAAAAAAAAATTAATTTCCAGGGGGCTAAGTAATATTTTTTCTGGAAAGGGGGAGTTAGGCCAAAATGTTTGGGAACCACTGCTTTAGGCCATGAGCACTCTGGCATGAACGAAATGAACCTCAATGGACATTATTTGCTCAGGAGAATTGGTACTCAGGGATGGCAACTTAGAAAGGAGAAATCCCTTTAGACACTAGATTCCTTCACTCTTTAGATAGTAAAGTCCTTCACAAGTGTTGTCAAATTGTGGTCCAAATGACTCGGGTCGATACAAAATCAAAGTCAAGACAACATAGAAAGACTTTAGGAGCATGGTGACAATTTGGCACCAAGTCAGTCTCTTGGGAGTGAGAGCCATTCATGTGTAGGTACAGATTTCAGAACTACCTTTTGAGAAGTTTTATCACTGGCATCGACAAGCCATAAAAATCATGTAACAATACAGGCTCATTAGCACCCAAGTTGTGGCGTGTAGCCCGTCCTTTGATATCAGAGATATATTTGATGCGGCTTGCCTTCAAAGGACTAGCCAAGCATGCATGATAGATGATGGGGAACTACCTAGGCAGTTACAGAAGTCAGTGAAAGAGAGGTGATTATAATCTGAGTGAAAAGGACAAATGGCATAAGAACCAGGTACAGAATACTAGGAACAAGGACAATGCTCTACACACCATCATCTCCTTTCCAATGGCCTTTTCCCTTCCTCTTCTTCTAGGAGTTTAAGGGCCTAATAATATCCCCTACCTGCCCAGAGCCCCCAGTGTAAAAACATTTGAATGGGTAAACGGAATTGATTTTTTTCATTAGAATATACTAAAGACTATTTGTATAGAAATGGAAATAGATGAAGGGTTTGGAAAATATATTATAATCCTATCAAAAACATGGGGAGGAGAACTTCTGTCAATATTTTAGGTAATGCTCTGTGTGTCAAAAGCAGAGTAGCTAATAACTTTTTGACTTGCCTTAATGATAATGCCATCCTTCAAAAGGTGAAGGAACCAGCCAATGGGGAAATTCTATTTCTGATTTGATTCTCATCAAGGGGGAAAAGGTTACTGAAGTCAGAAATGATGGGAACCCTGGGGTAAGTGAACAGTTCCTTCCTAGAGTTTGTGAGAGAGGAGAAGAAATTTGGACATATTCTGCCATAGGGAAAATGGATTTCAAAGAGTTTAGAAAAAGGGAAGGTAGACTCTCATGAACTAAATAAACCTCAGTGGATATTTTTAGCTTAGGAGGATTGATACTCAGGGATGAAAACTTAAGACAAATGCAAATAATTTAAATGAAGAAGAAAAAACAGATTTGTCAGAAGATGCCAGTGTGACTTCTTAGAGAGAATTACCTAGCAAGTAGATTTTAAAAAGATAATTAATGAAGCTATAAACTAAGGATTAGTAAAGAAGTATTGCATAAACTTTCAAGAACAGAGTCAAGAGTGCTAACATTCAGAATGAGTTGAGGTAGAGGGCAAAATCATGGAAGACAAAAAAGAATTGCTGGTGCTAATGCTATTATTTTTCCTGAAACTATATTAGGGAAAAGAAAAGTTTTAAAGAAGAGATAAGATAGCCATTTGGAGAGCAGAAGGGAAAAACATAACAATAGAGAGGAGTGAAAGCTGTTAATTTTAATTGTTTTTGTTTTTTTTAGTAGAATATAAGCTCTAAAAGGACAGGGGACTCTGGATATTCAATTGGATACATTATAAAGTCACATAGCTTCCTCCAAAGTCTGAAATACCATGGTTCTGTGATTTCAAATAGGTCCTCCTCCCTGTACAGTATACCATGGTCTAGAGTCCAGACCCTTTCCTGCATTTTTAACTTCCTTTATCAAAATTTATTTGTTCCTTTTATTCCTTTTATCTAACTTTCAATGTAGAAAATGATCTGAAAATATAATCTTCTCTAAAAGTAATATTTCCCTTTGATAATCAAAGAGAATTTTTGGAAATGGATAGCCTTAGTTAAATAATTAGATGTTTAATTCCTTAATATGTATATATTGAACACCAAATATCCTTCTAAGCTTATGGATAACTTGGAAAAAAGAATAGGGCACATTCTTGTCTTCAAAGAACTTTAGATCTACTTGAGAGACAAAAATCCATTCACTTGAAAATATCATATACAAGTTAAACACTAAAATATAATTGAACATTGACAAGCTCAATGATAAAAATTGAAAGAAGAGAGAGATAAATGTCGGAGGGAGTTGGAGATTGTTGGAGTTGTTATTGGAGAAAGATTCATGGAGGCATTGTGCCTTAAGGTATTCACTGAAAGATGAGTAGTATTTGGAAAAGAGCAGGGAAGACCTTCTGTCTAAGGAAAGCCTGAAGTCAGATATTAGGAATATCATGGCAATAGAAAGGATAAAAAGAAAATTATCAAGCAACTGTGATCATTAGCACTAAACATATATGATGGAGACTAGTGAAAATAAGGTAGAATAGCTGGAATGGTGTCAAAATGTGGAGGACCTTGAAAGTCATGCAGGGAAGTTGAGATTTGATTGGAGAGAAAATGGGAAGTCATTGAATATTTTTAAACAAGGGACTGCTATCATGGCTGAGTTGTTCAAAGAACACTGAAACACTCACAATAAGCAGAATGAATTGGTTAAGGGATTCTTTTTAGGATAGTGTAGGAACTAAATTTTAGTGGTTTGACTAAAATATATGAAAATTGTAAATAATATGGTGGTCACTGATTTAAAGTATTATTGCTCAAAGTCTAAATGACTTTTTAATAGCTTTTATTTACAAAAGAGGTAGAAAAAGTGGAAGAAGAGAAACATAGAAAGGTAGAGAAGACATTTAGCCTATCTATCTAAATATTTCTCCAGTGTTTGACTCAGCCAGGACTTTTTGACCTTCAGCAGGAATTAAACTCTCTCCAGAAGGCAGGAAAGGACAGCTAGTTATTCACTCACCCAAGTTCTCTACAAGAGGCAGGTCAAGACAATGACTTGAGCTGAACATGATTCCTGAGGCCGACTTTCTTATTGAAGGCCACTTCCTTCTTGAAGCTCCTTTTCCCAGCCCCAGAAATTCAGGGCCTTTTATGGTGGCTTATTGACCCTTCCCCTCTTCACAGGGGCCAATCACAATTTCCAAATTGCCTAGACACTGCCCAGGGGTGGCATCAACTTCTTAACTTCTGGAGGGGTAAATTCTCATCAAAAGGGTTAATAGATTCCTGGCTGATGGAGTTTCTGAGGGTGTGAATTCTCTAAGTGGTTTGTGAGCTCCTCCACCTAGTTCAAACTTTTGTTGATTCAATGAAGAGTTAATCCTGTCTTTACAATCTATTGAGGTACTAAGTAGGGGTACTTAAGTTATTGTTAACCAAAGTAGTAACTCAAAATAGACAAAGGGAATAAAGGATTCCCTTTCACAAGTGTGAACTCAGAATAGACAAAGAAAACAAAAAAATCAGATCTCTAATCTTTGAGTCTAGACTTCTTTATAC
Source organism: Gracilinanus agilis (assembly GCF_016433145.1). NCBI lineage: Eukaryota > Metazoa > Chordata > Mammalia > Didelphimorphia > Didelphidae > Gracilinanus > Gracilinanus agilis. The sequence continues at coordinate 115,021,534 of NC_058135.1, read as the reverse complement.
CATACTCCAGATTTTTAGTAGTTCATAGATTAGTAGGGAAGAGACTACATATATCCTCTATTCTAATGCCCTTCATTTTGCAGATGAGGAAACTGAAAACCACAGTGGTGGGGTAACTTGCCCAAAGTAACTGAATTAGAGAAATAGTCCCTCAAATTTTTGGCTCAGGACCCTTTTACACTTTTAAAAATTATTGAGGATCCCACCAAAAAGTTTTTGGGTTTTTTTGGCTATAGCTATTGGTATTTACCATATTAGAAATTAAACTCATACTATAATTATGAAGGTAGTCTTGACCTCACAGACAATCTGAGTCACCTCCTCCAGAGGTCCACAGAATATACTTTGATAACCATAAACTTAGAGGTAGAGTCGATATTAAAATCCAGGTCTCAATTTCCAGTCATAGTATTTCCATTTTAATTTATTTTTTATAAAGACTAAATCTTTGGAAGTTATATACTATATGGGTTTGATTCTTAAATAAAGCTCTTGGTCTACTAGTGTCCATTCCATTTCTGTATCATATAGCTTTCTAATTTTCCCCCTCCAAACTTTAAAAGTTTTCCACTTTTAAAATAAATAAATGAGAATGGAATATTCTTTCTCCCCTAGTGTCCAAGAAGATAAATGTTACTTTAAAAATATTTTATAATTTCCAGATGACAATCTGGGACAATCAGAAAACAAACTCTCTCTAGACTAACACTGCCATTTACAGAGGAAATTTATCTTGGATGCCCTAAGAAGAATTATATTTGTTTAGGGACTGGTCAATAATTTAGAACTTACAAAGTGTGATGGCTCCCTTTGGATGTCCAGACCTTTCTTTCAGTAAAGGCAAAGACTATGCTGAGATGATGATGATGATAATAATGAGAATTATAACATCAACAACAATAATAGACATAATAGTAATAAACATAATATCATTATAGCACTTTAGGTTTTGTGACGGGCTTTACAGATGGACAGAAGTCGAACTGAAATCCCACCCAGGGTGAAAAGGTTATTGTAGAATTGGAGTAATCCCTAGGGATGAAGGGATGAATGTGGGGAAGGTGGTGATAGATCCCAGCCTAGAGCTAGATAAAAAACACAGGATTGGGCCAGAAGGGACCTATCAAGATTATAAAGAGTTCATTAGATAACTCTCACACCCAGGAGTTTTTGTGTTAAGTATAAATCAAAAGCTAAGCCATTAATGAGATCTTAAAGCACAGGTTACAAAAGGTAGAAGACTGTAGGACCTCCTCATTACCTGCTTCCTTCAGATGATCCTAGCCTCAGCTTACACCCCATTGGTTATGGTTGATCTATGAGACCAGTAGGGAGTAAGCACATCTTTGCGTTTGATTTTTGAGTTCTGGAGACCAGCAAGGGAAGCTGTGGCAGGAACAGTCTAGACAAGAGTTCATTTAGCATTCATCACAGCAACCTTGTTGATGTAGTGATCTTTCAGATTAAAGGTTCTTGTCAAATGTGTTCTGATGCTGAGTATTCAAACATGGACTCAGACTTTCCAAGTCACTCCATTTTTCCATTTCTATGGTTCTACATAGAAACAGTCTAAGAATATCTTTCCTTCAAAGCAAGGCTCTGGATCTAAGTCTCAGGTTGCAAGAGGCAGGTGGAGAAAGTTTATATTTGCCACACTGCACCTCTCAGACTTAAAAATTCCAAGTCATTCATTAAGCAAACAGGAATTGCTACATCTTAAAGAGAGAACCCACCCACTCTCAGGACACAAACCAAAGTAATGCAATGACCATGATCCAGCCAGAAGATTTGGTGAAAACAGTCAAATTGAGTCACCCAAACCAAAAACATTCACCTTGGAGTCTGGATATTCTGGTCTGGCTGTCTACATGTATCCACACAGTGGGACAATTGCCAGAGTTATTTTGGAGACATGAAGAAGAGGGGAAAGTAGGAAGGATAGTGGGGAAGGATTTTAGAGAAAGGAAGAACAGATGTCCAAGGACAGCGCTTTGGTAGACACTCCCAGAGAGATGGCAAATGGAAGAAGAAGAACCAGCCAAGCTTATCAAGAAATGGGAGGGAAAAAAAGAAAAAATTCTTTAAAAAGAATCATTAAAGCCAAAGGAAGTAAGAATTTAAAGAAAAAATAAGTAGTCAACTGTGTAAAATGCAAGGAAAAAATGAGAATTGGAAAAAGGCCATCAGATTGGTCAATAATGAGGTCACAAATGACCTTCAGGGGAGTAGTTTCAGTAGATGAGTGGTAACAGAAGCCAAAAACTTGGGGTTAAGAAGGAAAAAGGTATTTATGAGAGCTTACCAGTTTTAGAGCTAACATTAAGAAGGAACTATAATGACCTACTCCTTAAATGGATGGAAGTGATGAAAATCCAGAATTTCCTGTTTATTCAGTACCTATCACATTTTGATTGTTATTGTTTAAATGATATGCAATATCCATATTAAATTATTAATTTCAGTGAACTTACATTTTCTTCATATTTGTTTTTCCCTTGGTTCCCCAAATAGAATCAAAAATTGGCTTTATTTTATTGACTATTTGAAGAGCATGGTTTCATCAGCCTTCAGTGCACCTAATATGGGAGTTCATTCCATTAACCCAGAGTTCAGACTATCTATGACTTAGTAAATAAAGTCTGAGGAGCTGTTTGGGAGCACTTTAGTCCTTTAGACTCACTTTAGACAGAAGAATGATTGGAACCCTAGATTTCCTACAATGAAGTGTAGCCCTCTATCTATAACACTCAATTACCTTTATACTCATGCATTTGCTTATAACATATAATCTATAGCCCATGAATTTTGGGAGAAGTGCATATTTCCTTGTTAGTCCATCAGAACATATTTATTAATCATTTACTATCTGCCTGCTCCATTATAAAGTACTGGGAATACAAAGAAAATAAAAGATATTCTTTGCTCTTAAGGAGCTCATAGTCTGATGGGGAGACAATATGTGAACAACCATGTACAAGTCAGGTAAATGGATTCTGAGATACATCTTTTTTTTTTTCTCCGTCAATCCACTTTTCACCTACTCATGATTCTTCATGATAAGACAGGTAGGAGACAGAGTGGCTAGTCTGGCTGGCTTGGAATTAGGAAGACCTGAGTTCAAATCTTATATTAGCTGCTTATCACTTAACTTCTCTCACCTTTAGTTTTCTTATTTGTAAAATAAGAATAGTACTATAATAGTGCCCTGCTTCACAAGGTTGTTGAGATGATGAAATGTTGTGATATATGTAAAGCATTTAGCAAATTTTCATGTTAGTAAGGATGGTGATGATGATACCAGTGGTGTATCTTTTAGTTTTTAATACCTAAAAGAGCAGGAGCTGAGAATTACTTGAGTTATGTCTTCTCCTTCCTGCAGCACTATATTCTTTTAGCCATTTAAGTATTTAATAAATGTCAAATTGAACTGATAGCAGTGTTAGAGGCCTGAAAAGGTCAGTACCTTTTGCGAGTTGTAGTTTTCACTTTTTATTGAAATTCTTACTTGCCCACAGCCCAGGTTAATTTTAATTTTGAGCCTCAGGGTTTGTGCTCATTTTTCTGGTTCCGTTTTTACAATGTTGAAAGTCATTGGTGCTATGTAATAATGAAATGGTGCCCTAATGATGCCCTAGTGTCCTGAAAGAGTTAATTAACCTTTCTACGTGAGCAGAACTTTCAGGAAGTAGTTTATACACCAGTAGGACCCAGCCAAATATTTGTAAAGAGCTTTGAACTTTCAGAGTGAAGTCAAGCAGACCAGGTGTTTTTGTTTAGTGTTCTCTTACTGTTTAGCTAGGTCATTAAAAAAAAATCCATAACTTCTAGCCAACTTCCAGAGCAGCTTTCGCTTTCTGACATACTACAGCCCTTTAAATGAGAAGAAATACTTTCTTGTTTAGTACATTTTAAAAGACAGGCACACCTACATATACGAGTATCCACTGAAGTCTAGCCTTGATTATCTTATTTGGGACTTGTGAGTCTTTAGTTCCATTAAAACACTTATTTAATTTATTTAAACGTTAATCCTGAGTTACACTTCCTCATCTGAGAAGCGGAGATAATAGTATTTAACATTACCTTCCTTAAAGGGCTGAGATGAAAAAAGTATCAGATTTGGGGTCAAAAAGATCTAGATTTGAATCCTTTCTTTGATACTTACTAGCTATACAACCATTGGCAAGTCACCTAGCCACTTTAAAACCCTATTTTCTTATTTATAAAGTGGAGATAGTAATACTATCACTGTCTCCTTGGGTTGTTATGAGTCTCAAATGACATAATGTATGCAAAATATTTTGCAGACTTTAAGGCATTAGCAGCAGCAGGAATAGTAAGAGTAGTATTAAGAACACTGGACCAGTTCCCATTAGGATAGGGAACTCCAGAATGAGGAAATTTCTTTGTCAAATTAAGTTGGTGCTTTTAATGCAATTTACTGTCCTAGAGAGTTGACGGTAGCATGTTAACTGTATTGTCCAGGGTCACACAGCCAATAAGGCACAGAGGCAAGGCTTACTTGGCCCCAATGCTGGCTTTTTAACCATGCTGCTTCAGATAATAGAATTAACTCACTTTAGAAAACTATAAAAATGTGAGCATTTATCACAATCGACTTATTTGTTAAAATAACGAATAGGTTAATCTCAATTTGTGAATTCTCCCATCTTTTACTCTGATTCCTTGTGTAGTAGAGTTGCTTTTCTAAATTTGCTTCTCTAAAGTTATTTATTAAAATTATTTTCTAAAATTATTTTTTAAAAAAACAACTTTGTGGGCACAATAGCTCAATGATTTCATTTAATTATCCCATTTTTCCAACCTTGAAAGTAATAGCAATGTTAGAACCATGATGCTAAATAAGTGGTAGTGTATGCATGATCAATTCTTGTTATGCTATGTCATATCTCCTCTTTAAGTGTTGGATCTTTCCTTGAAATGTAGTCTTAGTAAAAATCTATGGACTATAATAACGACTTCTCTCCACAAAGCACCTTCATCTGAGAATCTGCTCTATTTGGCAAACATTCTTAGGAGATACGAGGTATTATCAGTTCCATTTGATAGCCATCAAAATGGTGTCATGGCTATTGGGAAAAGTTATGGAAGGTCAACCAGGGAGTATGGGGCAGGTTCTTTAATCAAAACCATAATACATCATTTGGTCCACCAGACTGATTTTTGGTAGATAGTTTTGTGAAAGCAATGAAGAAAGACCTCACATCACTGATATATTTGTGAATAGCTGATATTTCATAGCCAGGTCAATGCAAAAATCTGTTTTGAGTTTACTGGAATAATAACTGTATATATATTTGGTACCTTTGAGGAAAGAATTCTGGCAGGTTTGCCCTTCTTCGTAAAAAGAATTATATAGAATAAATAAAATACATTTTGTTAGACTTTTGGGAACATGAGGAGAGAAAGTGAGATGTTTCAGTATTCATGAGGCCTTTCAAAATAAACTAATAAGATAATAACTGACAGTTCAGACTTTTCATACACACTCTGGTTTGGCTATGTCATATTAAAATGTGATACCCAAGACCAAACAAAGAACTGTACATGTGGTTTGACCAATGCAAAGTACAGTGGATTTCATAGGGATATCACCACTCCTGATCTAGGCATAAGTGCTTCTTTTAATACAGCCAAAGTTTGCATTACCCTGTCACATTATTGACTTACGTTGAGCTTGCAGTCCTCTAAAACCACTATCTTTTTAATTTGAACTGAAAGATATTAAGCCAAGTCTACCTCCTTCTATATTTGTACAACTGATTTTTTGAGCCTGTGTAGGACTTTATGCTTATCCTTTTAAAATTGTTAGTTTCATTTGAATTGTTTCAGCATGTTGAGACCCTATAAAATTTTAGCTTCAAGTGAGCCCTCTCATCTTTCATTTTAGAGTTATCTAGAAATTGGTTATGCGTATCTTCACTGTCTTTGCCCAAATCACTGGTGAAAGTATTAAACAGAACAATGGTCAAGTAGAACTCTCACCAGAGATTTCCAACCAGGTTGACATTGATTCATTAAATAAATAGATTTGAGAGGCAGCATAGCATAATAGAAGAAGTGTGAGTCTTGGCATCAAGAAACCTCAATTATAAACCTAATTCTGACACAGTGTGCCTGGACAAGTCACTTGGGTTCACTGAAACTCAGTTTCCTCATCTGTAAACTGAATTGCTAGTATTTATACTACTTGCTTCGTAGATTGTTGTGAAGAAAGAGCCTCCGAAACCTTAAAACACTATGCTTTATATCCGAAGGTCATCAAGGAAAAAGGAAAAGAAACTACATATTCTAAAGTATTTATAGCAGCTCTTTATGTGGCGGGCAAAAAAGTAGAAACTGAAGGGTTGCTCATCAGTTTGTGAATGATTGAAAAAGTTGTGATATATAATTTTAGTGGAATACTATTGTGCCATAAGAAATGATGGACAAGATATCACAAAAAAAAATCCTTGAAAGACTCATATAAAGTGATGAAAAGTGAAATGAGCAGAACCAAGAGAACATTATATCCAATAACAACAATAATTTATTGTGATCATCTGGGAATAACTTTGTTATTATCAACAAGGCAGAGTTCCACGACAATTACAAGAGATTCATGACGCAAAAGGATCAACATCCCAATAGAAGGAACGGTCTGAATTCAGATGGAAACATACACTTCTTCACTTTATTTCCTCCATGAATTTTTCTCTAGTATAAGCAATATTTGTCTTGCTTTACCTTATGATGAACAGGGAAATATGTATAATATAATAATATATGTATAGTTTAAATCATATTACCCGACTTCTCAGAGAGGGGAGAAGCATAAAAAGGAGGGACAAAAAGAATGGGACATAGATTTTTGGACATAATGTGAGAATTTGTTTCTTTTGAATAAGCACATTTATTACAATTTATTACATATTCACAACTAATGATATGTATTATATTATTGTTACATTGCATGCTATATTCTGTTATATATATAAAATGATAAATACAAAATAGTACAAATGAAAACGTGAATCATTATTTTATTTTTTACTTCTTTAAATCAGATAGAAAAGCATACAACTATGTAATAATCTAACTTACATTTCTCTGTTTTATACATAAGGAAAGTGAGACTTTGCCAAAAACTATAGTGATATCAAAGTGTACTATGTCTATAGAATTTTGCTCATTAACTAATCTACTAATGTACCAAATGAACAATATCCTAAAGAACTGTCCCATGGAAACTAGGTTAGTTTTTCTTAAAAGGTATTAAAACTATTCTTGAAATTTAATTGGCAAGGTGGGGGAACTAAGTCTTGAACCACTGAACTAACTTACTAGTGGCTCAAATAAAAAAAAAAGCAAGCTCATGAGGAATAATAGTCCAACTTTTAATCCTATTGGAGAATGTTTACATCTCACTTTCTTGGTATCTTTCTCATTCTCTCCATGATGTCACAAAAATTTATGATGGTGGTTATATAATCTCATGGCTCACTTCCTTTAGCATCTTAGTGTCAAACATCAAGACCAAGAGACTTAAACGTATTTTGATAAGCAAGGTGCTCTCTTATTATCTCCTTACTTGCTATGAACCTCAATTCTTTTTTAACCACTTTGATTACTTATGTTATACATTCCAAATGTATTCAATGGTCTTGAGCTTTATCTGTCACAGTGTTGAGGACAGGGAACAACAGACCTTATACTTTTTCTTCCTTAATGGAGTCCCTAGGACCAACTTAATACCTCCTTAGAGAGATCATAGGAAGTAATAGAGAAATTTTAAGATTATAATTTTATTATAATTATCATAATTATCCATTATAATATCTGGTAAACTTTCTTCCTAATCTATAATGACTTGCCCCATCTCACAGATTATTTTTGTCCCTCTTTAAAGCATTTGTCATGAAATATTGAATATTATAGTATTTACATTTGTGTCTTTTTCACCTATACTATAAACTCTGTGAGAACGTTTATATCTTTAATGCATCAAGCATAGTTTTCTGAGCATCAGAGCATTTGATGAATGAATGAATGAATGAATGAATATGTCTATGAAGAATTACTGCTACTCATTTTCAGTCTTTATATTTTTTTACGAAAGATCCTTGTCTCTTTAAAGCATTCGCTTAAATTCATAACTTTCATGTTCTTACTTTTCATTTGTTGCAGAGTTAAAAGAAAATTTACTAAAAGGCTAGCCACTGAAATTTACTTTCGTGTACTCCCACACGAAATCAGAGAAAATGAAAGGTGTTAAAAGAGCACGTAGTTATAGGTCACTGTATATTTCATTTGCATAACTTAAGTTCATTGGTTTTTCTCTAGGAAAAAACCAAACTACCATTTTTCTAAAGGTCTCTTTAGGTATTTATCTATTGATTAACTTATTCAGCCCCTAAGAGGTTTTGATTTAAAAAGGATTTCACAGGGATCTTAAATAAGCTCAGAAGATAGCTTGTTACAATGGAAAATCCACTAGACTAAGATGAAGATCAGTATGTTAATTAGTCCTGACCCTGCCACTGGTTTTGTGAACTTGGGAAAGACATTTTGTTTGTTTTGTCCTCAGTTTACTCATATGTACAAGGAAAGAGCTGAACTAGATAACCTGTGTGGCCCTTTATAGCTTTATAGTCCCATCCTTCTAGGATCTTGTCAACAGAAGAATAGGCCCACAAATGGATGTTGTCAATACTTTCATATTTTCATTCAGAAAGTAAACCAATATAAATTAATTGCTAAACCATTTGACTTACTTGTCGGACAGACATTACTTGGATAGAGACTTACTTGTTGCCAAAGGTAAAACCGATTGGAATATAAGCTCATCTGTAAAATTTCATGAAGAAGGATGATGGATAATTATGAGCATTATCATTTCATGAAGCAGAGAGAAGCAGTGGAGGGTGAAACCAGAGGCTTAAATAAAGCTTGGCAAGATATTTAATTAAGGAAAGTCATCTCAAGGGCAGTCAACAGTGAAAACAGAAGAACTACTACAGACAGAAGAAACATGGAGGTGATTTGCAAAAAAAAACAAAACAAAAACACAACAGTTTTGTAATGAAAGGGAGTACAACTATGATAACCGGGCTTGAAAGCTCACCCCATAAAGTGCTTGTAAGGAAGGAGGAAAGACATGTAAGATTGAAAATTAATATCCAAATACTCCAAGTATTATATTTTATAAAGTTTATTAAAAATAACTTGAAGCAAAAGGAAAGTAATAGCCTCAGTAAAGAAAAGGTGCTTCCCAGGACTACACCTGCAGGGGCCACAAAAGTGCAGAGCCACCAGCAAAGAGAGAGAGCGAAGGCTGGGTAACAGCCAATTTATAAACAAAACGTGAGGATGCAACAGAGTGGAGAGAGGAAAGGGATTCTGGGAAATATGTAAGGAATTCTGGGGAACATAGTCCTGGGGTATAACATTCCAACTACACAGACATTAGAAAAGCATTTCGATCAAGTTTCATGTAGAAGAGATCTGTGCTGGATCTCAGACATTTGTGAGAACATTGAGGCACTGACTTATCTAAGGGAAAGGATGATGCAAAAGGTGTGGAAACAAATCAGACCTTACTGATTCCAAATCAAGGTGACCTAGAAAAATATCAACTATTGACATCTATGCCTCCTCTCTTTATGAGGGTCTTTTGTGCATTCAATCAGGATCAGGATACTAAGAGGGAATATATGGCATGGCGTTCAACAATGGTTCACGTACTTACCATCTCACTAATGATTGAAAGATGTGAAGAATGGATTTCATTGTGCTTATCATTGGTTGATTTTGAAAAAGTATTCAACCAAGCAGGAAAAAATGCCACATTACTGGTTCTTTTACAACAAAGTACTTCCCCTATCCGTACTTTAAGATTAATCAAGATTTATTGACTATGAAACAGCTGAGATTTCTCTATTCAATGAGCTGATCCCACAAAAGAAATTGTCAGGAATATGTGTGTTTTGCAGAAGTATTAGTTACTGCAATGGAGGCAATCTAACATAGAAGGATGGGGAAGGATTTCCATTGGACGGTGGGGTCCCCCACATGCTATTTATCGATAACATTGTTTTGCTTGCATTAAGCCCCAAGACATTGCAGAGCCTCTTGGAAGAGATTTGTCATCTTTCAAAGGAACTGGGCCTTTCCATTTACATAGGAAAGACCAAATGGATGAAGAACGTCCATTGACTAGATTTCCACAACCATCTTAGTGTACTTACAGAGATTATTCCACAGAATGTATATCTAGGAAGGGGAGGAGTCAGTCAACCAAATATCATTCATCAAGTACCTACGATGTATCAAGTGCTGTGCTAAGCACTAGAGATACCAGGGAATGCTCCTCAAACAAATAAACCTGTCTCCTCTCTCAAGAATCACATAGTCTAATGGGACTGAAAACATGCAATTATATGGTCCTTGGGAAAGTCATTCATCTCTCAATGCTCTAGCAGCTAAGACTATGTTACATGGGAGATGCCAGTCTGTATTGGCCAAAGGAGTTTCTTCATCCTGGAGTTTACTGTATTAATAATTAACAATGCCTATTACCATATAAGTACTTACACCATGCCATTGTACTATGCTTTCTAAAATCATACACTTTCAATTTACACAAAAGTAAACAGAACTGAAGCATCGTAAGGAACATCAAAAACCCCTGAGAGCAAACTACGCTTGAGCAAGAATTTCCCTTTATATCTCCAGCTGATGTACAATCTCATGGATTTCCCTCAGTAATACAGATTGCAAACTATTCTTTCCTGTTGATCTTGTATTTTCCTATAACTTCAATGAAGGGCATTGAACCAATGTACTTTCTCTTGACATCAAAATGATCATTCTGTCTTTTTTTCAATTGTACATTTATTTGATGGTATTCTGCACATCCCCTTCAGGGTCTCTCCACTGAACTATGGGGATGATCAATTTGAATTTAGAGACTCCAATATTTCATTTCTAATATTCATAGAAAGATCCAAGCCCTCTGCACTTAAATAATCTTTTTGTTCCCCTTTAAATATTTCTCTACCATGTATCTGATAACAGACAAGACTTTCTCTGGAGTACCCACCCTACCCTATTTACACAGAAAGAGATAGCAATGCCCTAGGCTCTTCTTTTGGAGAAGATAGTTGGATTCCCCAACTTCTCCAGATTCTCAGCAGTCATACCAATTATCAACTGAATGCTTCTTAACCTCCTTGGTAAGTCCAGAGGCAAGAATTAATCTCTTCTTTTGCCAAATTAAAAAAAAATTAGACTGTAGAGTGTGATAAGTAGAGTGAGTTCTAAACTTGGAGTCAGGGAACCTGTCTGACTAATCCCAAGCTACTTCATCTCTCTGACCCTCAGCTTCCTCATCTGCAAAATGGGGATTTTTCTCATAGAGGAATTGGGCAACTGAGATCCCTTGCTACTCTCAGATTCTGATTTTGTGACACTTGTGTTATCTGCCTAGAAGGGTTGTCTTGAGAAAATTGCTTAGCAAACTTTAAAGCTTGATAAGAATGGGAGCTATTATTATCAGATGGAAATTCACTAAGTGACTTCTAGGAGGCTTAGAGACTGACTTTTCAGTTTGTGGATTCATGCAAAAACATTGATCCTGCTTTCTAACTAGACTTTTCACTTGTTTAAAATTAGAATTGTGGAGGTATTCTGTGTACCTGTCATAAAATAAGGTCTTTAAATGTCACTTAAAAATAATATATCAGATTTTTTTGGAGGGGGGCATCTAGGTGGCTCAGTAGATTGCGAGCAAGGGCTAAAGATGGGAGGTCCTGGTTTCAAATCTGGCCTTAGACACTTCCTAGATATGTGACCCTGGGCAAGTCACTTAACCCCATTGCCTAGACCATATTGCTCTTCTACCTTGGAACTAATACATAGTATTGATTCTAAGATGGAAAGTAAGGGCTTTAAAAATATTATAACAGATGAATGGTAGGCTTGCTCAATTTTAGACAGATACTAATCACTGTCTTCCCAAGGGACATATGTTTTATTCTGTATAGTTGGTATAGTTAGATCTGGAGTGAAATGATCTTGCTTTCAATTCCAGGTCTGTTAATTACTATCCATATAATATTAGGCAAATCATTTATTTTCTTGGCTTGAGCCACCTCATCTGCAAAAAAGCTGGACTAGCTGACCCTAAAGTCCCTTCCATCATGATACCTTTGACTCTGATATCCTACAGTGGCTTTGTTTTCTCTCTCTTGAAAAAAAATTGTAAATTCTTAAACATAAAATTCTCATTTCATTCCAATTTAGTCCATCATGGACGGCTAGGTGGCACAGTGGATAGGGTCTAGAGTCAGAAAGACTCATCTTCATGAGTTCAAATTTGGCCACATACAGTTATTAGTTCTGTGACCCTGGGCAAGTCACTTAACTCTGTTTGCTTCAGTTTCCTCTTCTGTAAAATGAGCTAGAGAAGGAAATGGCAAATCTCTTCAGTATCTTTGCCAAGAAATCCCCAAATGTGCTTATGAAGAGTCAGACACAATTGAAATAAATGAACAATAATCCTTTATATCTTAAGAACAATTTTTATCTTCCTTCTCTAAAAGATGTCTGATTTATTTAGCATGAAAAACCCCTTTTGTAATAAATTACAACCCCTCTGACTTAGTAGGAAAGTTCTAAAGAATATGCCATAGAAAAGAATAATTCCAATAGAATGACAGAAATGTATATAAGCCAAGTAAGCCTAATCTCTGTATCCCGGCTCCTTGAATATTGCTGATAATTACTGGACTTGTGATTTCATTGCTGTAGAGAACTCTCAAAAAAGGAAAGTCCTTCTACCAATGCAGGCCAACACCTTCTCTGCAAGTCATAATCTCAGAGGGTATCTTGGAACACCAGGAGATGAAGTGATTTGGCCAGAGTCAGAAGAAGGACAAATACTTGTTGAAGGGAATTGAATTTATTTTCTTACTATATGCAGATATAAAGAAGAAAAATTACTTTGTTTTCTTTTTGCCCTCATGAACACTGGCTTCAAGTTTTCATATTATGTGCCAGAGTAGTTCCTAGTACCCCTTTGGTCTCCTTTCCTTTTCCTTACAACTGCAGTGGCTGCCTTGCTTCATATGCTCATATTAAGGAGGTACTTTACAAGAGCTTCGAGTGATTTATACTTTATTCTGTGTTCTGCTTTTATTAGAAACAGGCCAGTGGCTTCTAGTGTTTGTACTGGAATTTGGTTCCCTGAGAATCAAATAACATGCATCCATCATTGATATTCAAGTTATGTTTGTTCTGCTTATTATTTGAACACGTCTGGTCTCCATGAGGTCGTGGTGTCATTCTTTTTTGGGAAAAAGATTGATAATTAGATTTTATATAATACTTTATGATTTACAAAACATTGAACAAATGTCATATGTCATTTGATGCTCACAACAACCCTGAGATGTAGATATTCCTATTTTATAGATGAGGACAGTGAGGCTGAGAGAGAATAAATAACTTTCATGACTGGTAAGTATATAAAGCAGGACTTGAACTCAGGTCTTTCTGACTCCAAGTTTAGTTCTCTTACTTACTGTATCATTTAGTTCTCTTTCTGTCTGCCTCTCTCTGTTTAAAATGTCTACTATAATCTATATAGCTGCTTAAGATTTCAATAGGGTTCATAATATCATACATAGATTGAGAACAAGAAGGGGCAATAATAATCATTTCAGCTAACCTCTCTATTTCATAGATGGGCAAAATGAAGCCCAGAGAAATATAATGACTTGCCCAAGACCAGCCAAGTATAAGGGATGAAAGTTCTAAGACACAAGATTCCAGGCAAGAAAAATCAATTTATTAATTAACTGGCAGATGATAAATCAGTGTTCTAAAGTTTCTCTCATCCAGGGTCTTGAATTATTTAAATACAGTTTTTGAAAGTTCATTATTCAGCCCTCCCCAAGTCAGCCCAAGATGTCTCTCTTGGGTGGCTACCTAATGAGGAGTGGGCTAATATTTTCTAGTGCCTCCCTCATCCTCTCATGATGATGAGGGGGAGTTGCATGCTTGATCACAGGATTCCAAAATCCTTGCTGATCTAGTTGGAAAAATCGAGGTAGTTTTAGTTAAGTTTGACTTCCATTGTTCATCCTATTGGGTAAATGTAGACAGAGAGGTGATAGTGTAAGTCTAGGCGTTTAGAAGAAATAAATAAGTTGGGTGAGGTCAAAAACTGGAGCACATACAGGTATTGTTCATTTAATGGAGAGGCAGTCAGGACACACTGTGGGATTATGCATATATGGAAATAGCCCTTCTAGGCAAACTATACTTTTTCGGGAGCAGATTGGTGAGTGTTTTCATGAAACCTGTTGTCATTAAATATGTTTTTATGTGGACTAGAGTGCAACTAGAATTTTCTGACATTAAGGTGGTACAGTGTATGCAATGGTGGATCAAGAAGACCTGAATTCAAAACTGGTTTCAGACACTTATTAATTTCGTGACCTTGCACAAGTCATCTATCATTTTGGCCCTAATTTCCTTAATTGTAAAGTGAAGATAATTATAACATCTGCTTCTCTGGGTTGTTGTGAGGGACAAATGAGATACTATTTGTAAAGCACTTTGCATAGTACCCACTATGGAGTAGGCATTTAATAAATGCTTTCTTTCTTCCCTCCTTCCTTCCCTCCCTCTCTTCCATTTTGTCTTCCTTCTCTTCCTCTTCTTTCCTTCTTCCCTCCTTCCAAGGGAGATCTGGCCCTTCATGACAACATTCAAGACTTGATTTATCACAGAATAAACAAAATGGCAACTAGAATTTTCTGACAATAAGATATAAAAAAATGACATTCGAGAAGTACGCATTATTGCCCCTCTTCCTCTTCACACGCCCAACCCAAGTATTATTTGCTACGCATGGCCATTTGAACCCCTTCCTAGTCTCAATCCAGAACATATGGATTTCAGTGGTTTATAGGGAAGGCAAATCTTTCATAAAGTTTGAGTGTTTATGAGAATGGGGCAGCATGGGAACGCTAGGCTCTTACAGCAGAAATAAGAGGAGTTTCCTACAGTCAGAGTATGGCGCCAGAGCTAAGCTTTGCCTGTTTCATGGAGTGTCCTGGTCCCCAGCACATCACCTGGTAGCCAGCTTGCTTGAAAATCCTCTCCCACACTAACTTGGCTGATTCCTACACAGAAGGCACAGCCTGTTGCTAGGACAACTCTTAAAGCTTTTCCAGCTCAGTAGTAGAAACTTTGTCCACTTCACCACTTTGTCAGTATGGGTCCCGCATGTGAATCTCTTTCTTTCTACTTAATGTCATCTAAAAGAATTCGATCCTTGTCATTTCAGAATGAAAATACCTTTTTTTCTCCTAGAAGGGATGAGCTACTCCCCCCCCTCCCCCCAGTAGCTTTGTGATAAAAGCCATCCCTGTCATTTTTCTGAGTTTTCACAGAAGAACTTCAGGAATATTTTCTTAAGAACTTAGTCGACAGGGAGGGAACAAAGGGCCACTGTGGTGATATCCACTCATAAATAACCCGTTAGCCACAGAAATAGCCTAGGCATGATTTCATCCCTTGAAGGAAATTCCCTACCTCATTTCTCCCATTTAAGTGTACCATATGTTTGTTCCCGGGCACCCAACACAGCAATTCTCATGCTTCCTTATTTGGAATTATCCACCCGAGACAAAACCAGACCATAAAATTTGTTATGGTACAGACTAAACATGAGTAACATGCTCCCAATCTCCTGACCAGCAGAGAAGAAAATGACCTCTCTCCGACTTGTGAGCTACAGAGCTGATAACCATGTCAAAGCGGGGAGGAGACAGAACCCTTAAGCCTCCTCTACTCTCTGCTCTGAGGGTAGGATTAAATCCAACTCGAGGTTGATAAAAGCGAATCATTTGTCTTTTGGGGCAGCATCTTTATCTATGATATAGAATAATTTCCATTTTCAAGACACTGTTAGGGTAAATAAAAAGGGGCTTTCCCCCCTTTTCTCTTCCCATCTGCTCGATGGAGAAAACAAATATTCCAGAAAGGGATGTTGTAAAAAAGTAAATGTGTGTGGTCTAGGACCTGCTTAATGTCGAATCAAAGGGCGGGCAGTAACTTTAAGAGATCATTTAATCCACTCCACTGTCTCCAGACAAGACTTTACCTAAACTCTACCAGATAGATTAGTTTGTAAATTGTCTAGGGAAGGCATGTCAAAATTCATCATTCCTGGCTATCAGTAAGTTCCTTCTTAGGGCTTAGTGTCTACTTCAGTATATCTCTGGTAGCAATTAAAGTCCATTTCCTCCTGTTGGGTCTTAACTGGCAACGTGGGAAACTCTTTCCCTGTTAGTTGGTTCTTCTGCTAATGTAAAAATTCTCCACAGAAACTTTTGTGAATAATCTTTCACTTTTGACCTAGGAACTTTACCCCCAAACACTTATGTTTTATAGCTCTCTGATGTCTTTATCTTATCATAGTTTGTGTCTCATCTTCTTGTGGGACCAAGAACTGCGTGAGGGCAGGAATTATGTCTCATTTTAACAAAGTGTGCTCCTCAATATCTAGCACAGTGGGGCTTAATATTTATGATATTGGTTGTTGAATTTCAATGGTTTCATGAGGACCACACACTTGAAACAGAAACTATATGATTGGGGATATAGATCTTAAGTGATCACACTAATGCAAATATCAATAATATGGAAATAGATCTTGATCAATGATACAAGGAAAACCCAGTGGAATTGTATGTTGGCTATGGGAGAGGGGTGGGAGGAGAGGAGGGAAAGAATATGAATCATGTAACCATGGAAAAATATTCTAAGTTAATTAAATAACATTTTTCAGATAAAAAAAAGAAATCAAAATTATATGTGTAAAAATGGATAAAAATGACATATACTCATTAGACATTTGCAAATTACATTACATGTACTCTCTCATTAGAGTGAGTAGTTTGCTAGGCCAGAGTTCTTCAAAGTGGGAACCACCTGAGGGTAGCACAGTAATCAACCAAGATGGGACATAGCTTCCTTCCCATGATAACTAATTTTGGGACTTATCTTCAACACAATCCCATCCAACTTTCACTCATCGTCATTAAATACTTCCCTACTCCACCTTCACCCAGTTGAGGAAGCTTCCAACCTTCGCCCTTCTATGCTAGGCATCAATCTCTCATGGCAATTATAAACTGACTCCAATCAGGCACCCACAGTCGTGATTATGCAGATGCCACTGGGAAAATTTCTCCTCCTGACATAGTACCTCTCTGGTCCCTGGTATCATGGATGGACGTGCCAATATTGGGCTCCACTGCCCCAACCTATGCAAGCCTGTATTCATCTAAGGTAGGAATGAGTTGGTAGCCTAGGGCAAGCGGGCATAAAGAGATTAAGATTTTCATTGCAAATAACATGACATTTTTACCACCAAACCTGCCCCTCTTCTAAATTTTCCAACTTTTAGTGAGGGTACTACCCTCCTTCTACTCACTCAGGCTCCCAAATGCTCTTTCCTTAACTCTTGATTTTTATTCACCTCATATATCCAATGCATTGCCAAGCTGGGTCGTTTTTCTCTTTACATCTTGCAAATGTTGCCTTCTCTATACTCCCAAAGCCAGTATTCTAGGTCATGCCCTCATTAGCTTTCCCCAGGATTATTGCATTGACTTCCTAATTGCAGTCTCCCTAGTCTTGCTTTATTCTAAATCATCTTTTACACACCAACCAATGAGATTTTCCTGAAACTTAATTCTGACTATGTTATTCCCATCACTCAATTCCAGTGGCTCCCTATTATGTTAATGATCAAATATAAGCTATTCTTGCTTAATATTTAAAACCCTATATATTCTATTTCCATCCTTCCTTTCTAGCCTTAATATGCATTGCTTCTGTTTCTTTACTATATGGTCTAGCCAAATTGGCTTTTTAATTTTTTTTTGCTATTTTCATGTTTATAAAAACACAAGGCCTAAATATCCAAAACATAAATAAGCAATGAAAGCATTTCTTTTCTTCTTCTTTTTTTTTTTTTAACTCGTGCCTTCTGCCTTGGAATCAATTGGTTCCAAGGCAGAAGAGTGGTAAGGGTAGGCAATGGGGGTGAAGTGACTTGCCCAGGGTCACACAGCTAAGAAGTATTTGAGGCCAGATTTGAACCTAGGATCACCCATTTCTAGACCTGGCTTTCAATCCACTGAGCTACCCATCTGCCCCCACGAAAGCATTTCTTAAGTAATATCAGTTGTGTCTAACTCTTTGTGATCCTGTTTGAGATTTTCTTGGCTAAGATATTGGAGTGGTTTGCCATTTACTTTACCAGTTCATTTAATAGATGAGGAAACTAAGGCAAACAGGTAAACGACTTTTCCAGGATCATATAGCTATTAAGTGTCTGAGGCCAGATTTGAACTCATAAAGATGAATCTTCCTGATTTCAAGCCCAGTGCTCTATCGACTGTGCTACCTGGCAATTAAAAGTATATTACCACCTATTAGGAAAAATCACATTAGAAAGGAGGTATAAATTAAATTTAAAACTTCTCGACTGGAATCAGAAATAATATTTTTTGCTTATTGTTTTTACATTGTATATAGTAAATATTATATTCTGGAAAATATGACATGCTAGAAAGCTATTATATTCAGTTATTTTTATTATGTTATTAGATTGTTCTATTGAATTTCTTCCCATAAAATAGTATTTTAAAATCCATCTGCTTGATTAGCTTTATGGATCAAATTAACTGGACAATTAATTATTCAAAACAATAATTACCTGCAAATCTGCCTTATCCCACAGGACAAACACAAGTATTAAAAAAAATAGTGAAGCGTACTCAATCACCTTGTTGTCAAAAGCAAAAAGGGGTTTTGTACTGTAAACAATATAAGAAAATAGAAATATTGTTTATTTCATCATCATCTCTTCCTTTGAAAATGTCCATTTAAAAATCTTTAATAGTGTATAGTTAAATGTATGTAACTTTTAAACAAACTAATAGGGATGTGTGATCAGAAAAGTTTATGAATATATATCATAGGGTCATACTGTTTTTTGTTTAGCCAATTGACAGGTCAGCAATCTTTGTATTGATTTAAAAATAAGTAATAAGAACGGACACCTCAAAACTTTGTCACAGAGTAAGTGTGAGAGAGTTGGAGGGCACAGGATCCGAATAGCCACCATAATTCAAAGTCAACAACTCTTTCCTACCTTTTACATATAATTTGTTGTGCTCACTTTTTTCCACTGAACATAGAAGTACTAAAAATCTTTTGGTAACTATATTTCAATCTAATTGTTTTTTTTTGTTTTGTATTTCTATCTCTTATTTTATGAATTTAAAGACATCATTCTGAGAAGGAGAGCATCCACTTCAGCAGACTTCCAAAGGATCCCTGACACAGAGAAAAGGTTAAGAGCCCAGAGTGATCTAGAGAGAAATACTCATTCCCAAAGAATGATGGTTATTATTTACAGTGGTTGGGCAATAGATTGGACAGAGGGCATAAGTATCTCTGTTCTTTAAATTTTATTCATATTCATATTCTGGCATCTAAACACAACTCGTTTTTTTTTTAGTGGCAGTCTTGTTTTAAAGTTTCACTCTTCCTGAAAACTCTGAATTGTGCTGCATCGCATCAGTAAAGCTGCAGGGAAGGGCAGCCCACCTGCTTCTGAGTGGAGTACAGTGGCCCGGTAGGCAGAGGCCGGGCGAGGGGCCCAGCATGGGCCTTTGAAGTTTGGCTGACTGAGATGCATTAGCAGCCAAACTTCAAAGACAAACTCCTCATCATTTTTGTGATCCAATCACTGTACTCACCAGCAATTTATAGGCTGATGATGTTAAGTCAGGAACTGTTTAGATGCTCCCAATTAAGTTTTGTAAATGAAATTAAAAGTTCAAAGCAGCCAGCTGCCTATAAATGGAGTTGGCAAAGTTGGGAGAGGGATGTGGTAGTTTCCTTTGAAGTTTGTTTGCCTGAACTTCTTGGACAGTTGAAGTTTAAAGGAAAAGGCATCTCTTACACATCCCTTAAAAGAAAAAAAAGAAAGCCTAGTTTCTAACATAAGCCTCATTCGAAGGCTAGTTTTTATTAAAACAGTCAACCTGTATTGACTTAAATTTTTCTTTGCTAAGGTACTTCTGATGCTCAAATGAATCTGAGAACTCATTAATTTTTGAATTCCAGTCAAAGATGGAGATTATAATCCATCCATCCCTGCCCAGCCCATGAGACTCTTTTCTTAGGGTGCCTCATGAGAATGGCAAGGTGTAAGGAATCTCAAAATTTCATCCAAACCATTCTTTGCACTATTAGGCAGAACTTCATCTAAATTATCGATCATAGATGACTAAATCTTCCTAAAGAATATCAGGAATGGTCATAAGTTGTGTTTGTACAAAGGTCAGAAGAAGAAAGAATTTATAAAATCATATTTCACACAAAAAGGTAAACCAATGTAAAAAAGTCTTTGTGCATAAACATATAAAAAAGTATATTATAACACAGCATTTTGGGACACTAGAATAAGTACTGTCTCTTAAGTCAAATGTATATTTAGAAAATCTTGTACCCATGGACATCATCTCCCAGCATCCCTTTCCCTGAACCCCCACATTTGCGTCTTCACATGTTGTGTATAAGTTTTCTGTAAGCTGTGCCCTCTCTCTCTTTTCCCACAAACACAGCTTGGTTAGCTGCCTTTTTACTCTAGCTTTTTTATTTTAGTTATTATTAATAGATCTTATTAAATATAATACTTAGAGAGAGTGCATATTAATTTTAAATCTCACAATGAGAAGCTGGGTTCAAATCCTACCTGTGTGTTTACATTCAAATGCCATCTTAGGCTTCAGTTTTCTCATCTGTAAAATGTTCTATATTATGGTCTCTGACCCCTCTTCGCAACCTGTAGCTCTGTAATATATGAACCCTAAATATAATGTATACAAAATATGCTCAATTTAATTTCTATTCTTAAACATATGATGTGAGATTTAGAGCATGGACATCTTTACTATTTTACACCAAATTAATTTTGAATGAATCTGATAAAAGAATATATTTACATGGATGTTGCTGGTTACATTTTTCTAGGGAAAAATGGTATAAAACTGCTTTTAGTAGCAGTATTGAAGGGGGTGGGAGTTTTAAATGAGAACAAAATATGGAGCAGATCCTCTGAGCTATTATATTAGGTGACTGTCAGCAAGTTTCTTTCCATTCAGATATTTATGCCTTCTCACCAAGTCAATTTGCCTGGTATGTAGGTTTCATGCACCTCCTCAGTCATTTCATACCTTTTAATATTTCTCCAGGCTAAATCATAACTCTTTTTCAATTGCTTTCCTCGGATTTTCCTCAAACAGAATAGATGTCATCATTTTAGTATAAAGCTGAATTCTCTGAAGAAGGCATCTAAGATTTTCCACAAAACCCCCAGAACTTTTCTGGAGGGTTGCGAGGGGACGACAGGACTCTCTCATCTTACAGAAAGAACATCTAAGGAGCAGTTATGTGATAAAATGTGAGTAAGGTGATATCAGCCAATGGCAGAGCCAGGACAGGAACTTAGGTTTCCGGACTCCTAACCCAATGGCCTGATGACTAGGCTCTTAATAAAATGGTAATAAAAATAAATAGTAAAGGAGCTGAGCTATGAAAATGGTTACTTTTCCTAAGGGGCCAAAGGGCAAAAGTCCATCTGGTTTATACATATCTTTTCAATTTTGCTCTACTTATTAATGAATCATCTGAAAGAGCTTTTAATAAAATGTCAAATTTAAAGCTGACTTCCACTTTGAGCTAACATAACCTCCTGGTGAGGGCACAGCCAGCCTCTTTCCTCCCATGGTTTCTGACATCATCTCAGGGTCTGCAACAGATGACAAGCTGCTGAGAAGTTTTCAGCCTGCTTCCACCCTCCTTATGAATACAGAGTTTGAACTGTCAGCCAACTAAGAAATAATGATAGCTGTCCTAAATCATTGATTTCATTGTAGATCTACTCAGCCATTCATATTTCTAAAACTGATGTAGCTAGGAGTCCAGCCCTTGCCTATTCAATCCTGCTGAGCTGCCTGGCTGGATGGGTAGCTAATGAGGAAGGACCAGGAGAGGACCATGAGAGCGGAGCCCGTGTTACTATCACAACAGTTAAAAATTCAGGCTCCAGTTCCCACACCTACCCAGTCTGTTCTGAGCTGCACAGATCCAGGAATCTTATTTTTCACATTGCTGCCAGAAATTAGGGGAGGCCAGGGAGACAGATGGTATAATACAGAAACCCAAATCCTATTGTATATTCCAGTACTCTTTTTCTGAAATAACCATAAGGATATGAGGATGAGAATGTTTTTTTGGAAGAAAACTGGAATGGAGAGAGAGAGAGAGAGAGAGAGAGAGAGAGAGAGAGAGAGAGAGAGAGAGAGAGAGAAGATTTACTTAGCATGCCAATTTTTATTCTTTTTCTCTTCCATTTTTGATTTAATATGCAACAAGGTTAGAAATTTAATTTTTTTTTTGTTTTAAATTCCTATCTCAGGGAAGATAAATGTGATTCTATTTTAATTAAAAATAGTTCACTAAATACCTACTATGTACATGGAAATCTCTTATCAAGACAAAGTCAGTCTAATGTCAGATTTTTTGTACGTAATGGAAAGAACCCTGAATTTAAAGTCAAAGGATGTAGATGTATGTCCTAGCTCAGCCACCTTAGGCTCTTCATTTCATTTTTCTCAGCTTCAGTTTATGCTGGTAAAACAATGGAGTTAGGTTTCTTCTAACTATAGCTATGATTCTATATTCAAATTGGCATCTGTAGTTAACATTTATTTAGGGCTTTACATTTTGAAATGGATCTTGCATGCATTATCTTTCTGAAATCTCACAAAAACCTGCTCAGGCAGGTGCTAGAAATATTATCATGTCCATTTTTTCAGATGATGGACATGAAGATTTAAGAGTTTAAGCAATTTTTCTGAGATCACAAAGCCAGTAGTCAGAGGCAGGAGTTGAATTCCGGTCTTCCTGGTTTTAAAGATACTTTGTCATCAATTGCGGAACCCCTCAAGCTCTTTTGATAGCAAATTCTCTTTTCCCCAATGTCTTTTTACTACCAAAGTAAGCATGGAGGGAGGCACATTAACTAACCTTTTCAGTGCCATTCCTGAAGTGCCATTCATTAGTACTACTTTGTATTTAATAAACATTATATAAAAATGATGAGAAAAAATTGGACTCCTGAGATATACCATACATGCATTCATAGATACATACATATGTGTATACTATATACCATTATTTATATAACACATGTTATTAATATAGATTATATTCACATATGCACATACACATCAACATCATGAAGTTTTTATTATGTTAAACAGGCCAACTTTCATTTGTAAATCACTGGTAAATAATCATTTTCACTTTGTTTTTTCAACAAATGTTCACCTACTCCACAATAATATGCTTCAATGTGAACTTGAAAATGCTAACATTTTCATTGAAGGATGATGAAGAAATTCCCTAATGAACTGGGCAGACTGTATTTGGGCACTGTGTCTAATTCATCCATCCTTAAGGGTCAAGAATATTGCATATTGTTAAAACTCTTACCACATTTTGCTTGCAAAGAGCAATTTCCCAGCAAATAATGATGATGATCATGTTGATCATGATAGCAGATAGCAGCAGCTAACATTTATATAGTACTTTAAGGTTTACAAAGCACTTTACAAATATTATCCATTTTATCCTCACAAAAAGCCCAAGAGGTAGTTGATATTATTATTCCATTTTACAGATAGGGAAAGTCATGTAGGTAGAGGTTAAGTGATTGCCCCAGAGTCACCCAGCTAGTACCTAAAGCCAGATTTTAATTCAGATCTTTCTGACTCTATGTCTAATGCTTTCTAGATGTGCTTATGGTACCTGAAAATATCACAAAAGGTCCAATACTACACTTGCAGGAAAAGGTGTCCATTTGTCTATAACATATAGATCAGAAGAAAGCATGCCTCCCTGTTTTAGACATTGAGGTTAAGAGAGAAATAAAAACAATTTGCCTTCAAAATAAATAATAGTCATTAAAGCAAGACAAAGTGCTTTTATGAGTGTAAGACAAAATCATTTTAGAGCTGATTTTATAAAAGGGAAGTCTCAACCAATGCTACCCCATATATTTCAGTCTACTGGCCTGGGCTTTTTGAGGGTAGAGGCAATTTCTTGTCTAAACTTAATAACTCTCCCAGAGCCTAAAAAATACTTCACACATAAGAGGTAATTGAGAAATATCTATAATCCTGCACTGCTCACAGACTCTAGTATTCAGGGACTTGATGCAATCAGCAGAATGTCAAATGCAAAGACAGATGTCTGCTGGAGTTCATCTTAAGAGAATCCCTATTCCACTTGGAATCAGAAGTTCTCCACGATAATGGAAACTGCCTTTGGCAAGCATGCTTCTCTGTTATGGTTGTTGCTTGACATTAATAACCAGAGGATCATTGAGCTAAGCTATCTCTTTTATAATATCTTAGACATCTCGCTTTATTTTGCTTATGCAGAGAGATGCCGTTATGGAGAAGAACCTTTAAGGGACATTTTGATCCACTTTAGGGTGAGATCTGAGAACTTAAAAAAAGAATTGATAACTATACTACAATATATCTCTGGTTTCCTTTGTATTCCTATATATTTAATTTTCAATTTTAAAAGCATTATTCTGGGAAAGGGTCCATAGACCTTCTCCATACTTCTAAAGAAGTCCATGACACAAAAAAATTAAGAACCCTTCCTCTGTGGGATTAAATGCTTTTTATAATAAATAATGCATAATAGAATGTCCTCAAAAAGTATAGTGGGGACCTTTCAGTACCTAATTTTGTGTTTGTAAATGTATGATCCAGTAGTTTCAATTATTGCCTCCCCCCAAATACTGGCATATTTGCAAATATGGTCCTGAAGTTTGGGGACCTACTGATGATGGTTTGGTTGGGTTAGAATACCTACCATGTTAGCAATTTTGGACTTCCCTAAAGTAATGCCAGAGCTTAGGGGGTCAGGTACTAAAAAGCTGCATGACAAAGTGAATGATACTGCTCATTTTTAATTTCCCTGGAAGACTTGAAAAGTTTTTAATCCCAAAGAGCCAGCTGGTCAAATACAGTGTTTTGATGATGAATTTAGTTATATGGATTAATGTCTACCTGATTAATGAGTCCTGTGATAGAGCATTAAAAATAACCCCTTACTTTCTATCTTAGAATCAATAATAAATATCAGTTCCAAGGTAGCAGGGTGGTAAGGGCTAGGCAATTGGGGTTAAGAGACTTGCCCAGGGGTTAAGAGACTTGCCCCTAGGAAGTGTCTGAGGGCAGATCTGAACCCAGGACCTCCCATCTCCAAGCCTGGCTTTCTATCCACTGAGCCACCTAGCTGCTCTTTAATAGGATAGAGTTTGAAAAAACTTAGACTATTTATGAGTTTTGTTCTCATAGTTTTATTTTTGGGAATCAAAAATACATTTTGATAGATGTTTCTCATGACAAATGTTCATGTTCTTCAGTATTTTATTATAGCCACTGTAATACAGGTATTATCTGAGAGGAGTTCAGCTACTTCCGGTTTATAATTTCTAGAATTTAGGGGATTAAATCTAGGTTTTTAAGAACACTGATCATTTATTAATTGGAAAATGACATATTCTTATAAATTTGACTTAGTTCTCCATATGTTTGAGAAATGAAACATTTATCAGGCAATTTAAAGATTTCACCCAGCTTTCTGCTTTTCTTATAATCTTTGTTGCATTGGTTTTGTTTGTGCAAAAATGTTTTAATTTAATATAATGAAAATGATCTATTTTACATCTCATAATGCTGTCTCTTGTTCCCTCATAGATTCTTCCCTCATCCATAGATCTGAAAGGCAAACTATCCTATGCTTCTCTAGTTTGCCTATGGTATCCCCCTTTATGTCTAAAATCATGTTCCAATTTTGGCCCTGTCTTGGTATACAAAGTGAGATGTTGATCTATATCTAATTTCTGCTAAACTGTTTTCCAGTTTTCCCAGCAGTTTTTGTTAAATAATGAGTTCTTGTTCCAAAAGCTTGGATCTTTGGCTAACAAGTATATGTTAAGAGACTTTTATAGGTTAGGCATTCTGATAGGTTCTGGGGCAGGGGGGAGCAGAAAGATAAAATACAAAACCCAATCAATCTCTCCTCAAGATGTTTGTATTTTGTTGGGGAGAAATAATCCGTAAGCATACTAAATACATCCATCCATCCATGATGATTTGAGGAGAAAGGACTAAGCACCAGCAATAAATGGGACCAAGAAAGCTTCTCCATGACTGAGCCTTGAAGAAGATAAGAGATGTTTAGATGATACATGGAGTGCCACATTTGGGAAACATAATAACAAGAATAATAGCCATCATTTATGTAGCATGTACTATGTGCTCATTTGATTTTCACGACAAATGTAGGAGGCAGTTATTATTACCCCCATTTTACGGATGAGGAAACAGACAAATAGTTTAAAGTGACTTGCCCAGAGACACATAGCTAGTGTCTGAGGGTGTATTTGACCTCAGATCTTCTTGACTCTAGGCTATTTTAACTACTATGCCACTTAGCTGCCATCTGTCTGCAATGAAGAGAGTGTGAAAGGATTTAATATGCATCTGCTTTGGAAAAGCAAGCCACAGATTTACTTAAAAATCCAAATTAAGAAGTCTTCCATAAACAGTTTAATTAATTAATTAAAATAATTATTTAAACAACGGCTTTTTGTTGTGTTGTTGGATTTTCATTTTATTTCATTTTGGGGGGGATGGAGATTTCATATGATTAAAATTTCAATCAGACTCCCATGTTCTTATAATGGTGATTTTTAGTTTCTTAATCACAGAGAAAAGCCATGGAATGAAGGGGAAAAAAATCACTGGGCATGGAATCATAGCTTTGAAGTCAATCAAATTCTTTACTTCTCTGAGACTCAGTTTACTTATCTGTCTCAGATTGTTCTATTTATCTATTCATATTATCTACTCCCCAGAG
The DNA here is from genome assembly GCF_016433145.1 of Gracilinanus agilis. Lineage (NCBI taxonomy): Eukaryota > Metazoa > Chordata > Mammalia > Didelphimorphia > Didelphidae > Gracilinanus > Gracilinanus agilis. The sequence goes on along the minus strand of NC_058135.1, from coordinate 114,994,432 downwards.
AAGATTGGGGAAACTGTGTTTTGTAAGCCTTAAACTGAAATATAAACATGAGTTATTGTCATCACCATTATTGTTGATGTGTCATGGGAAGGAACACTATTAGACATTTGAAGAATTTTACAAATAGAGGTAGCATCAAAAGATTAGACATATTTTCCCAAAGCTATTAATTTTGTTTTAAATAACTAATATTTATGTATTCTTTTTTTAAATAATCAGCTTTTAAAATACTACTATGTAGACTTTAGACGGATTAAACATAGTAGGCTACACAGGAACCATTAGAAGCCAGCAAAAGTTCACTTAAAACTAGTCATGCAAGACTATTTCATTGACTTTCTTGAACATGTTTCTAGATTCATTCATTCATTTAGTTCTCCCTTCATTTCCTGCTGCCTACCTACATCAGAGATGGTGCCCAGGAGGAACTTCTGCCCTGAGACCTTTTGTCCTAATTGTTGACTGCCTTCTTCAGATAAGTATTTCAGGAAAGTCCCAGGCATATTTCACTCACAAATTTCATTCTTTTCTTTGGCTATCTCCTCCACCACCTCAATAACTTAGCTTAACCTTGATGCTAAACATCTACTTTTTTTTTTCCTGTCCTTCCATAACATCCCTTCTCAAACTCCACCTCTCTGCCAAGTTCTGGGAACTGGATTCATAATCATGTCAACTCTGCTGTTGTTCTTGGACAATGTGTATCAACCTACTGTCATTTGATCCCACTTACCAGCCCTGTAATTTTCCATTCCAAAGTGCCCCCCAACTATGTCTATTAAGAGTTTTTATTAGAATATAACCCTTTTGAGGGCAGACACTTTGTATTTATAGTGCATTTTCCTGATCTTCCAGCTTTGTTCTTTGGTATTTATTATGTAACTAGGAGATGACATCAGATTCACTCAGGACTGGTTACAAGGTTATGATAATTGTCCCATTTAAATACGAGAAAGACAATATAACTGCTATTTAGCAAGAATACCACTATAATGATAATCCTTGTAAATAATGGAGTCAGTTTGGGGGTCTATTCCTTATCTAAGTACAAGTACACTATATTATCCTCTAGTGCCTTACCTGAGGAAATGATGATTTTGAGCTTTTCTGTGGTAAAATAAAACAAAACAAAACCAAAAACACGCCATTGAGTTAAATCGGTTATGTCTATGTCTTAAAATGCCCTGTCTATGCTCCAGTAGGATCAAAGAAAGATGAAAGACACACACACACACACACACACACACACACATATAAATTCTAGTAATTCTTTATTTTGGGGACTTGGGACTAAGAACAAAAAACTAAGGGAGTGCACATAAACTGGGGATGGCTAAACAAATCCTGGCATATATATATATATATATATATATATATATATATATATGTTTACAGTATCCATAGAGCAGATGCTTTTTATATAGGTAAAGATATATAAGTGAATAAGTATTGCATTATTGAAAGAATCAAACCAAATAAATATTTATGTGAATCAACCAAAGCCTTCTAGAACTTGATTTTTCAAATGGAATAATCATCATTAATTTATTCAATAAACTTCATTATACATCTACTATGGGCCATGCTCTGGAGATACAAGGGAAAAAATGAAACAATTCTTGACTTTGATAAGCTTATATGTACATATATAGATAAATATAAAATATATGCAAAAGAAATGCATAGCAATTTGAAGGAGGACATGAAGAACTGGAAAGGAGGAATCAGGAAAAATCTCTTATAAGAGCTGAGGTACTGAGATGAGCTTTAGAGTAAGGTAGGCATTTTAAGAGGCACACATGAGGAGAGTGTATTTCAGGCATGGTGATGCCATGTACAAAAAGCCATAGAGAAAGAAGATGGGATATCAACTATAACAAATGGCAAAGTCAGTTTACACATTAGAAAGCACGAAGAGGAAGTAGTCAGTGAGTTAGGGAGCAAATATTCATTAAATGCCTACTATGTGTCAGATGCTGAATTGCACACTTAGTATGGAATGTCCCCTACTCTTAAGAAGAACAGAGTTTTAAAATTTTAATTTATTTTATTTTTCCATATTGTTCACTTTTATAAGTGAGTAATCCTATAAAACCCAAACCCCCAAACATAAACCCAAAATAAGCAACTGAAAAATTATATGCTTTCATTTGCATTCTGACTCCATTTCTTTCTCTGGAGATGGGTAGCATTTTTTGTCCTAAGTCCCTCAGAATTGTCCTGGGTCTTTGTATGGCTGAGAGTAGTAGTCTGTCACAGTTGATCATTCCACAGTATTGCTGTTCCTGTGTATAATGTTTTCCTGGTTCTGCTTATTTAGCTCTGCATCAGTTCATGTAGGTCTTTCCAGTTCTTTCTGTCATCATCTTGTTCATCATTCTTTACAGCACAATAGTATTCCATCACCATCATATGCCACAATTTGTCTAGCCATTCCCTAGTTGATGGACATCCCTTTAATTTCCAATTCTTTGCCATCACAAAAAGGGCAATTATAAATATTTTTGTACAAGTAATTATTTCCTTCTTTTTTTCATCTCTTTAGGATACAGACTAAGTAATGGTATCATTGGATCAAAGGATATATATTATTTTATACCCCTTTGGGCATAATTCCAAATTGCCCTCCAGAATGGTTGGATCAGGTCATAGCTCCACCAGCAATGCATTAGGAGGACATAGTTAATGTAGGAGATGACTTATAGACAACAAGCATGCTATATGCAGGTTAAATTGGAGATAGTCTCAAAGGGAAGATCCTGAGATTGAGGAGAAATAGGAAATGCTTTTTGCCAAAACAGCTAAAACTTGAATGAGACTAGGGAAGCTAGAAAGTTGAGATGAAGAAGTTTTTAAGCATGGAGGGTGGCCAGTGAAAATGTCTAGAGTTGGGAGATGTTGTGTCATTTTTTTAAAACATTTATTAATATTCATTTTTAACATGGTTACATGCTTCATGCCCCTGCTTTCCCCTTCACCCCCCGCTCTCCCCCCACCCATAACCGATGCACATTTCCACTGGTTTTGACATGTGTCCTTGTTCAAGACCTATTTCCATATTGTTGGTAATTGCATTGGTTTGGTAGTTTCGAGTCCACATCCCCAATCATGTCCGCCTCAGCCCATGCGTTCAAGCAGTTGTTTTTCTTATATGTTTCCTCTCCTGCAGTCCTTCCTCTGAATGTGGGTAGCGTCTTTACCATAAATCCCTCAGAGCTGTCTTGTGTCATTGCTTTCTGCTGGTACAGAAGGGTGTGTCATTTTTTATCAGTATTATTGGGGGAGCAGCTAGGTGAATCAGTGGATAGAAAGCCATACCTTGAGATAGGAGGTTTTTGGTTCAAATCTGGCCTTCCTAGCTATGTGACCCCTGGCAAATCATTTACACCCTATTGCCTAGCTATTACCATTCTTCTTTCTTGGAACCAATACATAGTATTGATTCTAAGAGAGAAGGTAAAGGCTTTTTTAAAATAGAAAAATATTGGAGGGGATGGGGGTTCAGGGAAGGAATTTGTAAGGTATGAAGATTAAAAAGCTAGAAAAGGGCCCCATTATGGACAACTTTAAGAATTCAAATAGGATTTTTTTAATTTGATCCTGAAGGCAATAGGTAGCCATTTGTGTTGATTGAAAAGGGGGATAACATGATCAGGCTTGTGCTTTAAGAAGATCAATTTTATAGCCAAGTGGAGAATAGATTGGAGTGAGGAGGGACCTAGCAGACTATTGACATAACCCAGGCAAGAGTTGATGAAGGCTTTCTCCAGAGCTGGCTGAAGTATCAGAGAAGAGAAGGATAAGGAGATGTGACAAAGTAAAAATGATAGAACTTGGCAATTGATTGACTATTTGGAGTGGGGAGGTAGAGAGTGTGAGGAGTGGAGAATGAATTTGTGAGCCTGGTTGACTGGAAAGATGGTGACAATCTTGATAATAATAAGAAAGATAGGAAAAGGAGAGGGTTTGGGGGAGAAACATGATAAATTTATTTTTGGATATGTTGAGTTTAAAGGGTCTATGAGATAAATAGTTCAAGGTGTTTAAACTATTGGTAACAACTCTGGAAGGATGAAGTATTTGAAACTGCTTTATATCAGAGCAAAATTTCTGACTGGATGCTCATAGGAGGAGCATTACTAATTTCTTTCTTAAGAGAAAAGAGTGTGTATTCGACAGATTTTGTTTGGGCAATAAAAGTATTGTGAAAACTGCTTGAGTTTTAGTCAGGCATTTGCCCTGAACTGTGGCTTGGTAGGAGCCTCTCCCACAGATGGAAGAAGCCAAAGAGAAGGAAGAGGCTAGGGAGAATAAAATACTCCAAGAATGATTATAAAGTTGGGGGAGGGGGAGAGTACAAGTGACTGACAGTTCTACCCATCTGCTCATCATTCCAGAAAAAAAGTTCTGTTACACAACTCTATTGCAAGATTTGTAGAAAACTGGACCAGCATAGCAGGTGGATTTATCAAATGATGGCCAATTTTTACAGGTAGGCAAAGATATAGTAGAAGTGCTAGTTAAGGAACAACAACAGCTGCTGTCAATTGCCCTAGAGAAACATGGCATCTTTACACTTTCTTGGCATGAACCACAGTATTTTTCAACATCAATCTACAAAATTCATGTCATTTCCCCAGCTGGTTAACAGCTCCACAAAGAGCTGGATTCTTGCAAAGAATAATTCTACAGTGAAGAGAACTAGAGACAGTTTGGGTAATGGAAAATTTGCACACTAGTAGCATTCATCACATTTTAAATTCAGATCAAATTTTGGTGATGAGTGGCTAATTGGACCTGGCTTCTTATCCTCAGATTTTATTTCTCTATCTTTCCTTTTCCCTGTTCCTGCCCTGTCAATCACATATTTGAAGTCCCTGGTTATTCTCACTCTTTATCCTGTCCTTTCACATTTTCACTCTTGGAGGTTGGAGTTTTTTCTAGAAATTGTTCTGTGATGAGAGTTTTTCATCAGTTTGGGGGAAAAATGAAAGTATATGGATGGATATAACATCTGTGTTTTCAAAAATATTCTTTATGATTTTTTTTGGTTTAAAAAACTGAACCACTAAGAGGAACATTGTACATTTCAACAGAAAAGGTTTGGTGAAAGGATTTCACTTTTGCATCTTCCTTTTTAAAAAAAAGCATTTAAAATGCACTTTGTAGAAATGCAGTGGGAATAAGAGACTGTAGGTCATGGTATAGAAACATCATGGGGAAGTATTCCACCCACATACCCAAGGATTCTTTGAATCGAAAGCTCTCATCTTCAGCACTGTCAATGCAGTATCTTTTAAATGGAGACAGTTGCTTTAAAACCAGGAAGGGAGTGTGGGTGGGACAAAACTGAGTCATCCCCTTGACAAAAACCAAGACACATCACCTCCCACTTCAGAATTTTCAAGGAGAAAATGCACTTGATCTTATATTCTCAGAATCAACAGTAAGAGTAGGTGTAACAGGAGGTTGCAGTGACCTTTATAGATCCAAGCTGAGTCACTGGAACAAAGGAACCCCCCAACCCCCATCAAACTTCAAACACTTGTGGAGAGGCATGAATTGAAAGTTTTTGAATCAGTCAACTTTATATACTGATTTTTTTTTCCTTTTTTGATGTAGGAGGATTTTGGCTTTCAGCTAGAATGAGACTCTCACATATTTCCCCCCCTAGGAAACTAAAATATTTGGCATAGATCACATCCATGCCCTATTGAATCCTTATATGAATATGTCTTCAAATTTTGGTTTACTAAATATAATTAGATTTTTAAAAATCACAAGTAGAATATTTGTTGCAGACCTAGACTTAAAACTTGATTAATCCTATTTCAAATTCACTGAAATGGAATTTAGCTGTTTCAGTATCCTGGGAGGGGATTATTGCATTGACTGAGTCATTTTATTTGTTTAAAGAAAGCAAATGTTTAGGACAGACCCTCTATACAAATTGAATTGATTGGGGAGATGAAACAAAGGTAAGATAGTGATGACTAGGTATTGAAGAGCAAGAAGATCTGGATTTGAATCCTTTCTCAGACACTTAGCCATATAACTTTGGCCATATCACTTAATCTATCCCAGTCTCAGTTTTTCATCTATAAAATGGGGATAATAATAGCACCTATTTCACAGAGTCATTGTGTAGATCAAACGGATAATATCTGATAAAGACTTTGCAAACTCAAAGTGCTATTTAATTAGCTTTCATTGAGACAGAGTGAGGGAGAGACAGAAAGAGAAGGTATAGAGAGGCAGAAACACAGAGAGATGGAAAGAGAGATGTTTATTGTTCTGTTTGGCTAACACAAACTTTCTTCTCTATCTCTATTTTAAACAGATCTCCAAGTTCAGAATGAATGTCTGTCTTCTTTCTCCTTTCCTCTCTCCCCCAAACCAGGCTTCTTGTTGATGATGGTATCTGGAAAAGAGAGAGGAGTGTAGAAAGGGAAGATAATGAATCCCAAATACAATCCATTCTCTTTTCACAATTTTGTTAAGGAGGTAGACCCTGGGAGATGAAGAAAACAGAAGTCAGTGTCCCAGAGAAGATTTTACCGTAGTCTGCCTCAGGTAATTTAGGAGAGAGATATGTATGCTGGAAATGACAGAACAAAAATCACTAACAAGAAGCTGAATAAGGAAACATTAAGAGAAAAAAAATGAATGAATTAGCTCTCATTATTAGTAGGAGTGAGCATTGCTTCAACACCTACTGTGCACTAAGGCACTATTTTTCAAAAATAATTTTGTTTTTGACTTGCAAAGCAATTCTGCTTGGGACCAGGGTGAGGGAAATAAATACTTCCATATTTGTCCTGTTTCCTTCTACTATAACTGTTGCTCAGTAGAATTCTATGAAATTGCAATTACCTTGAACCTCCCTGACGGGAAACCTGAGTTAACTCAAATGGACAATAAAATAGATTGATGTCTGTTGTATTGTGTTAGCCAGCAGGAGAAGCAGTTATTAGCATCCTGAGCTCCACCATGGAGATTTGAAATAGGATTGTGAGTTTTCAGAAAAGTACAAGGTCAAGGTCATGGGTGGGAGATAGATCTCCTGGAATATTTATCTGGAAGCATTTCTATCCCTAGTTAATAGTAAAATCTAAGACTTTTGAGCAGACGGACCATCTCACTTATGTCTTTAAAAATCTCATGGCACATCTGTCGGCATCTTTTAACCATTTCAACATTGAACACCATGTCTGGCACATGGTTAAGTACTTAATGTATGGTTTCGTTTTTGTTTATTTAATGAAAAAGATTTTCATAGAAACAATTTTTGACAATTGTTTTCTGACATTTTTTGAATCAGTTTCTCTCCCTCTTTTCCTCCCCCTTTTTCTGAAGAGGTAAATAGTCTGATATAGGTTATACCAGTGTTTTCATGTAAAACATATCTCCATATCTCTATATTTCTTTTTTTTAAACCCTTACCTTTCATCTTAGAACCAATACTATGTGTTGGTTCCAAAGTAGAAGAGTGGTAAGGGTTAGGCAATGGGGGTCAAGTGACTTGTCCAGGGTCACACAACTAGGAAGTGTCTGAGACCAGATTTGAATCTAGGACTTCCCCATCTCAAGACCAGGCTCTCAATCCACTGAGCCACCCAGTTGCTCCCACCTCTTTCTTTTGCTTTTCTTTTTTTTCATATTTATTAAGTTGTAACAAAAGACATAGATCACACATACAATAAAAAAAATCATGAAGGAGAGAAATACAGTGGAAGATGGCATGCTTTGATCTGTATTTAGGTTCCAACAGTTCTTTGGCTGTGGAAAGCATTTTTCAGCCTGAGTCCCTTGTGGATATCTTGGAAACTTGCTTTGCTGATAATAATTTAGCCTTTCACTAATGCATATATTTTGTTGGACTATTTGAACCAGAGAAGGTCAGGAGGATTAGTAAAGGTTGAGAGTCTGGGATTCAGAACAGAGTAGGTCAAGGCTTGGTATGGGGAAGATAATTTATATCAATTTGATCAAATGCAAAGGAAAAGTCTTAAAATTACTGATCAATTCAGTGACTAGCTATGATTCCGGAGGACTGATGATATACCCTGTTATACTCTAGTGACAGAGAAGTACTGGATTCATAGTGCAGAATGAACCATATGTGTTTTTGGATACATACAGTATAGGAATTTCTTTTGCTTCCTATGTAGATTGTTACAAAGGTTTTCTTTTTTCATTGACTGTAGTGGAGGGAGGTGGAAAGGAGAGAAAATATTGTTTTGTTAATTAAAATTTTTTTAATTTGATTTAAAAAAAGGTATAGATTATCTGTGGGAAACAAGAAGTGGGTTTAAATTTGGAAATATTAGCTCTACTCTAGTATGAATTTAAAAAAAATGTTTTCCCTGGCCCACCCCTTTTTAATTCTTCTAGTTATCATCCCCAGGAAAAGAGAACTTATATCATTAACAGGTCCAGAGCTATTCCATTTTTGGCTTTTATTTTTTCTTCCTTCCTTCCTTCCTTCCTTCCTTCCTTCCTTCCTTCCTTCCTTCCTTCCTT